>NC_041384.1:244082165-244119800 GCF_002162155.2 Triticum dicoccoides | reverse complement strand
GGCAGGCGACCTGGGTAGGGCGGCAAGGCGATGGGCCGGGGCGGCGGGAGTGGCCGGCGGCTGCGGTGGGATCGGGGAAGGAGAGAGAGATGGCACGGGGGAAGAGAGAGGAGGCGTGGGGGGGGGGGCGCTAGTTAAATTTTAGGTACTAACCTCTATGACGTCCTCTAGCAGACGACAAAGAACTGGCTGATGGCAAATAGTATCTTTGTCGCCCGCCAGTTTTTTGTCGTCTGTTTTTTGTAAGATGACGGCAAAGACCTTCTTTGTCGTCCACTAGCAGACGACAAAGAACTGGCTGATGGCAAATTTCCCTGATTCTAGTAGTGACATACATATCATCAAAATATCAAACGAATACGAAATTCACATGATTACCAATGACAAGACTTATCCCATGTCCTTAAGAACAAAAGTAACTACTCCCAAATCATATTCATGTTCTAGATTAGAGGGGTATTGAATATCATCAAGGATATGAACATATGGTCTTCCACCAAATAAACCAACTAGCATCAACTACCAGATGTAATCAACACTACTAGCAACCTATAGGTACCAATCTGAGGTTTGACGATAGAGATTGGATATAAGATATGAACTAGGGTTTGAGATGAGATGGTGCTAGTGAAGATGTTGATGAATATTGGTCCTCCCACGATGAGAGGGTTGTTGGTGACGTCGATGGCTTCGAATTCCCCCTCCTGGAGGGAAGTGTCCCCAGTGGAATCGCTTTGCTGGAGAGTAAAAGTGCTCCTGCCCAGGTTCCACCTCGAGACGGTGGCGCTTCATCCCAAATGTCCTTTCTTGATATTTTATAGGTCAAAACCCTTCATACAACAGAATATGGGCCTCAGAGGCCGGCTAGGGGCCCCACAAGGTACTAGGGCGTGCCCAGGAGGGGTTGTCATGCCCTAGTGCCTTATGGGAAACTGGTGGGCCCCCTCTGGAACTTCTTGGCTCCAGTATTTTTTGTATATTCCTAAAAATTCTTTGTAAAATTTTAGCTCATTTGTAGTTGTGCAGAGTAGGTATCTCTGATATAGCTTTTTCAGGTCCAGAACTCGAGCTGTCGGCAATGTCCCTCTTCATGTAAATCTTGCAAATTAAGAGGAAAGGCATTGGAATTGCACCAAAAAGTGTTATAATGATAAATAACATTATAAATAATAGTAGGAAAACATGATGCAAAATGGACGTATGTCCGGATTGTCCGTGCAGGTTAATCGTGGAAAAAATTTGCTCGGGATGAACACATAAATTTGGGGAGAAAGAAAATTTTGGATGATTTTGGGGGAGATTTCATGTTGGGGATAGTGGGAGATGGTGTGGGGAAGCTAGATCCACATGCAACACTTCGGATCCATGGATCAAAAATTGACAAAACATCATTAGAACCAACAAATGACAAAAAAAATTGGTATGGCTCTTTTTGTGGGGGATTTTGAAACTAGGCAAAAACAAACAAAGTTAGGCTAGAAAGGGGGCAGGGACTCCAAGATGTGAATCAACCTTGCTCTAATCCAAAATGATGTAGCGTGGAACCCTAATTGATGATCTTTTCACACATGGAGAGGGAAAAGGTGAAGAACAACAAGATGAATCACTCAAACAACACCCAAGTCACACATCCAGTAGAATAGCATACATGAGATCCACAAGTATAACATGAACAATCAAGGGAAAAAAGCACAAAGGTAAGGTTCTTACCAAATCCAAAGGAGAGGAGGTCTTAATGATAGTCTTATCCAAGAGAGGTCCTGATATCCACTTGGGGATCTTCTCCTAAGAGGTCTTAATATCCAAGAGGAGGGGTAGATGAGCAAATCTCTCTCTAGATAATATCATATACTTTGCTAACCCTAAAACGGAGGTAGGGACGAGTATAATAGTCTAGGTGAGGTAAGGGTTACATGGGCCTCAGCCCGAGTCGTGCATGTAGGAAAAGGCCGAATGATCTGGGTGGCGGCACGGATGATCCGAGTGGTCACCCGGATGATACAGATGGGTCGCGGTGGACTTGGCTGGCCCGGATGTCCGAGACCTGGTCCGAGCACCCGACTTTGTCCGGATGATCCGGCTTCATCAAGGATCATGCTGTTGTCTTTTGGCACATTAGCCGGATCGTTCGGGAGGAGGTCCGGATTGTCCGGGCTTGATCCGGATCATCCTGGTGAGCACCGACTTGCTCCATTTGTTCTCCGTCTTCATGTTCTCTTTCCTCCATCCTTTGGCCTTGCTCCTTAGCTTCTCCATGGTTGGTTCCTTGGTACCTGAGTATGCAAAGTGTCTTTGTTTGAGGTAGTAGCCATGTCCCGTGTGATTCGAAAGGGAGTTGAGCGAGGGGGGAGTTCACCTCGGTTTTGATAGCTCTAGCACGAGCCCTAGTTATCGGTCCACTTGGTGCCTTGGGTGATAATGATGTGTACATGGAAATGTCCGAAGGATGCTCTGCATCAAGAAGATCATTGAGAGATCCTAAGAACTCATGAGAAGCTACGCTTCCAGAAGCTAAATTTAGAGCAACAACATGAGTTTCTAAAAGTTATCAATGATGTTCTTCGAAAGAAGAGTTCCTTTTACATTACCAAATGACTTCTCTTGTCTACTTTCATGCCACAAGTTAAATCTAAGCAATCTAGTAACAAGAGCAAGAAAGGTTCTACCTCTAGTAGTAACAATGACAATGCTAAATCCAATGTTGTTATCTCTATTAGTTCTATTGATTCCACTAATGATTCTCGTAGCCAAGTTACACTAGAGTAAGAAAACGATTTCTCGAAAGGAATTATAGAAAAGGGTGTCTACAAGAGCCTTTCCGGGAGTAAGAAATTTGATGAGATTGTTCACAAGGAAATATGGCACCGAAAGAACCAAGGTGTTTGTTTTGAATTCAAGTTCAGTGCCACGGGATTTGAGTGTGAAGAAGATCAATACCCCCGAGATGAAGTTTGTTCCTAAACAAGAGAAGTATGATCCTACTTCTTTCCAGGGGACACAATCTCAAGATGATCTTCCAGCACAAATCCACAAGCTAAAAGGCAAGGACAAGCTTCAAGAAGAGATTGACTCACTTGAAGAACCACCTCAAGGCTTGGTCAAGTGGTTTCCCAATACTACTCCAAGTTCTACATCATCAACTACAACTAGAAATCTGAGAATTCCCATAAGATTGATGTGGGTCCCAAAGAAGAAGAACTATAGAGTTCTTGAGGATGACTTCGCCAACAAAATTCACACATATTCATTCATGGCAAGAACTTGTGCATTTCACTCTATTTCTATATATATCCTTGTTGTTCCTTCTAGGACTAACACATGTAGGTATTGGAAGTGCCCAAACCCCAAGGATTGCTCCCAACCCTTGATGATCTTCATCAACATTGAGCATCCACATCTGCAACATTTATGAAGTCTTCAACGAAAAAACCCAAGGTTAGTTTATCCCTCTTTGGGGGGGATCTCACATCTAGGGGGAGCATTTCTCTAAGACTTGAGCTAAAGGAACTCTAATGGTGTGAACACATTAATTCTTTATGTAAAAGTGGCAACCCCGCTTGTGCTTAAATGATGAGTATGACCTATGATCAAATGTTCATTTGGCTCCTATGTCAATACATTGATATAGATGACTTTGTCATTGACCATTGCTTGATAGATGCTAGAATTGGTTGTGCTTGTTTGACATATTCCATTTGTTATTTTATTATGTGAGCATGTTGGAATGCATATTTTACCATTCCAGGACATCCAATTATTGTTTGGTTCTTGATGCGGAGCATCCTACGATCATCCCCATGCACCTACATATGTCTCCTCAAGTACCTAGTGGACCGATGACACGAGCACGTGCAAGAGCTATCGAGACAGAGGTTACATCTCTCCTTTGTGATATTTCGTATGACCCACATGAGACATGGTTGCTACCTAAGCCAGAATGCTATGTGTGATTAGCTATGGAGAAGACCCTCCTGGAGATGCTAGTGAAGATGGACAAGTCCCCAATACATGGATGAAGAGGATCAGAGAAAGGAACTCAAGACGGCCTACATGACCCGGACATTCGGCCCCTGAAGACCTCACCAACAGCAGCAACCCAGTAGCCGAAGTGCTACAGGGCCCAGTCATCCGGCGTGGCCCCACACATCCGGCCCCAGCCCGAAAATCCGCCCCTCCTTCACATAATGCAGCCAAAGCCAGCCCCGGCATCCGTCCCCCTCAGCCCAGACATTTGGCATGTCTTAAAGACCTGGACATCCGCCCCACCCCCCTTACGCACAGTGTAATAAGCCACTAGCCCATGTACCCATCCATTCGCCCCAACTTGTACTAAGACTATAAATAGACCTCCCCCCTCTCCATCTATGGTTAGCAATGTGATAGCTCATTAGAGATAGAGCTTTGCTCATCCACGTATCCCCTAATCCTTTGGAGATCGAGACCTCCTAAAGGAGAAGATCCCCCATGTGGATTCAAGACCTCTGATACGTCTCCGTCGTATCTACTTTTCCAAACACTTTTGCCCTTGTTTTGGACTCTAACTTGCATGATTTGAATGGAACTAACCCGGATTGACGCTGTTTTCAGCAGAATTGCCATGGTGTTATTTATGTGCAGAAACAAAAGTTCTCAGAATGACCTGAAACTTCACGGAGATTATTTTTGGAAATAATAAAAAATACTGGCAAAATATCAAGACTAGGGGGCCCACACCCTAGCCACGAGGGTGGGGGCGCGCCTGCCCCCCTGGGCGCGCCCCCTACCTCGTGGGCCCCCTGGAGCACCTCCGACCTCAACTCCAACTCTATATATTCGTGTTGGGAGAGAAAAAATCCGGGAGAAAGATTCATCACGTTTTACGATACAGAGCCGCTGCCAAGCCCTAAACTCTCTTAGGAGGGCTGATTTGGAGTCCATTCGGGGCTCCGGAGAGGGGAATCCGTCGCCATCATCATCATCAACCATCCTCCATCACCAATTTCACGATGCTCACCGTCATGCGTGAGTAATTCCATCATAGGCTAGCTCGACGGTGATGGGTTGGATGAGATTTATCATGTAATCGAGTTAGTTTTGTTAGGGTTTGATCCCTAGTATCCACTATGTTCTGAGATTGATGTTGCTATGACTTTGCTATACTTAATGCCTGTCACTAGGGCCCGAGTGCCATGATTTTAGATCTGAACCTATTATGTTTTCATGAATATATGTGAGTTCTTGATCCTATCTTGCAAGTCTATAGTCACCTACTATGTGTTATGATCCAGCAACCCTGAAGTGACAATAATCGGGACCACTCCCGATGATGAGCGTAGTTTGAGGAGTTCATGTGTTCGCTATGTGTTAATGCTTTGGTCTGGTACTCTATTAAAAGGAGGCCTTAATATCCCTTAGTTTCCGCTAGGACCCCGCTGCCACGGGAGGGTAGGACAAAAGATGTCATGCAAGTTCTTTTCCATAAGCACGTATGACTATATTCGGAATACATGCCTACATTACATTGATGAATTGGAGCTAGTTCTGTGTCACCCTAGGTTATGACAGTTACATGATGAACCACATCCGGCATAGTTCTCTATCACCGATCCATTGCCTACGAGCTTTCCGTATATTGTTCTTCGCTTATTTACTTTTTCGTTGCTACCGTTACCACTACTATCATATTACTTTGCTACTAAACACTTTGCTGCATATATTATGTTTCCAGGTGTGGTTGAATTGACAACTCACCTGCTAATACTTGAGAATATTCTTTGGCCCCCCTTGTGTCGAATCAGTAAATTTGGGTTGAATACTCTACCCTCGAAAACTGTTGCGATCCCCTATACTTGTGGGTTATCAACCTCCTCATAGAAAAGATCCCCTAGTGGATACAAGACTTCTTTCCTCACAGATCGGGCTGAACTAGCTACCATATCCCCTCCCTTGTTGACTTTGTATTTTTTTGACTGGGGACTTTGGATCTTGTGTTTCCCCTTTATGTATGTGGACATTGCATGTGTCATTGGATCTCGTTGTTTTGAGTGTCTTCCCTCTTTTGTGTTCATCGTGTTCTTCGGGAATCCCCCTCCAAGTCGTGAAACATCGACCATTAGGGTTCCACCCTACATCTGGTATCATGAGCCAAGACTGATCACGAATTTTGAGACCATGTAGTAATGCCTCGTATTCGGCCGAATTGTTCGAGTCCGTATACATGATTTGTAACACGTAGCGGACTATGTCCCCCATAGGGGATGTTAAGATGACACCAGCCCCGAATCCATCTAACATTTTAGAGCCGTCAAAGTACATGATCCAGTTGGAGAATGTGTTGTACTCTTTAGGGAGTTTTGCTTCCGTCCACTCGGCGACAAAGTCGGCCAACACCTGAGATCTAATAGATCGGCATGGCTTGTATGTTATTTCGAATGGTAGGAGCTCAATGGCCCATTTAGTGATGCGGCCGGTGGCATCCCGATTATTTATGATGTCATTGAGTGGTACTTCGGATGCTACTGTGATTGAACACTCTTGAAAGTAGTGTCTCAGCTTCCGGGATGCCATAAATACGGGTATCAACATTTGCATGGAGTGAGGACCGCCGATACATAGTACACCAGTTTCTGGATGGGGAATTTGTGTCCCTCTTCCTCTTGTTCAACGACGAGTACGACACTTACTACCTGGTGAGTCATAGATATGTAGAGCAGCATAGGCTCGCCGACACCTGGTGCAGCTAGGATTGGGTTGCCTGCTAACAAGGCTTTTATTTCTTCTAGTCCGGCTGTAGCCGCATCCATCCATTCGAAGTGGTCGGTGCGCCGGAGTAGTCGATAAAGTTATAGCGCCTTTTCTCCCAATATACAGACGAAGCGGTTTAAGGCTGCCATGCAACCATCTAGTTTTTGGACTTACTTTAGGTTTATGGGCATTGCCAACTGTGACAAGGCTCAGATTTTGGTTGGGTTCGGGTGACGCCCTCGATTTGACCATACACTAATCATACACGCAAATGTGTATGATCAAGATCAAGGACTCACGAGAAGATATCACAACACAACTCTAGACACAAAAATAATAATACAAGCTTTATATTACAAGCCAGGGGTCTCGAGGGCTCGAATACATAAGCTCGAATGCACAAAAGTCAGCGGAAGCAATAATATCCGAGTACATACATAAGTTAAACAAGATTGCCTTAAGAAGGCTAGCACAAACTAGGATACATATCAAAAGAGGCGCAAGCCTCCTGCCTGGGATCCTCCTGAACTACTCCTGATCGTGATCAGCGGCCTGCACATAGTAGTAGGCACCTCCAGTGTAGTAGGAGTCATCATTGATGGTGGCGGTCTGGCTCCTGGACTCCATCGTCTGGTCGCAACAATCGGGTATAGAAAGGGGAAAAAGGGGGAGCAAAGCAACCGTGAGTACTCATCCAAAGTACTCGCAAGAAAGGAACTACACTACATATGTATGCATTGGTATCAAATGGAAAAGGGTAGCATATGTGGACTGAACTGCAGAATGCCGGAATAAGAGGGGGATAGCTAGTCCTATCGAAATCTACGCTTCTAGCAACCTCCATCTTAAAGCAGAAGAAGAGAGTAGATGGTAAGTTAACCAAGTATCATCGCATATCATAATCCTACCTGGCGACCGTCTCCTCGTCGCTGTGTTAGAGAGCGGTCACTAGGTTATATCTGGCACTTGGAAGGGTGTGTTTTATTAAGTATCTAGTTCTAGTTGTCATAAGGTCAAGGTACAACTCTGGGTTGTCGTTTTACTGAGGGACACAGCTATTTGAATAGATAAACTTCCCTGCAGGGGTGGACCACATTTCCCAACACGCTCGATCCCCTTCGTCCGGACACACTTTCCTAGGTCATGCCCGGCCTCGGAAGATCAATACGTCGCAGCCCCACCTAGGCAGAACAGAGAGGTCAGCACGCCGGTCTAAATCCTATGGCGCAGGGGTCTGGGCCCATCGCCCATTCCACACGTGCATGTTGCGAGGGAGGCCAAAAACAGACCTAGCCTCCCTAATACAAGAGCAGGCGTTCCAATCCAATCCGGTGCGTGCCGCTCAGTCGCTGACGTCATGAAGGCTTCGACTGATACCACGACGTCGAGTGCCCATAACTGTTCCCGCGTAGTTGGTTAGTGCGTCTAGGCCAGTGGCCAGACTTAGATCAATTACCAAGATCTCGTTAAGCCTGTTATCTTGAAGTAACCGTGAACGCCGACCAAGGCCAGGCCCACTGTGGGAGTCCTGGATTAGGGGGTCTCCGGACAGCTGGACTATCTCCATTGGCCGGACTGTTAGACTATGAAGATACAAGATTGAAGACTTCGTCTCATGTCCGGATGGGACTCTACTTGGCGTGGAAGGCAAGCTAGGCGATACGTATATGGATATCTCCTCCTTTGTAACCGACCTTGTGTAACCCTAACCCTCTCCGGTGTCTATATAAACCGAAGGGTTTAGTCCATAGGACAACAATCACAACATACAATCATACCATAGGCTAGCTTCTAGGGTTTAGCCTCTCTGATCTCGTGGTAGATCTACTCTTGTACTACACATATCATCAATATTAATCAAGCAGGACGTAGGGTTTTACCTCCATCGAGAGGGCTCGAACCTGGGTAAAACTTCGTGTCCCCTACCTCCTGTTACCATCCGGCCTAGACGCACAGTTCGGGACCCCATACCCGAGATCCGCCGGTTTTGACACCGACATTGGTGCTTTCATTGAGAGTTGCTCTGTGTCGTCGCCGTTAGGCTTGATGGCTCCTACTATCATCGATAGCGATACGGTCCAGGGTGAGACTTTTCTCCCCGGACAGATCTTCGTATTTGGCGGCTTCGCACTGCAGGCTAATTCGCTTGGACATCTAGAGCATATTGAAAGCTACGCCCCTGGCCATTAGGTCAGATTTGGAAGTTTGAACTACACGGCCGACATCCGCGGAGACTTGATCTTCGACGGATTTGAGCCACAGCCGGGCACGCCGCACTGTCGCGATGGGTATGACCTAGCTGTGCCGCCGAACAGTACCCCAGAGGCCGCGCCCGCATCAGCTCCGACTCTTAGCTCGGAGCTAACTGCGCCAATCGAGGACGGGTGGTTAGACACCGCCTCAGGGGCTGCAGTCTCAACGGCGATCGAGCCAAACACCAGCATAATCCTCTGCGCAGCCCATGACACCAAGGTGCCGGACCATTTTTCTGACTCGGAACCACCCGCGCCCCTGCCAATCGAATCCGATTGGGCGCCGATTATGGAATTCACCGCCGCAGATATCTTTCAGCACTCGCCCTTTGGCGACATTCTAAATTCACTAAGGTCTCTCTCTTTGTTAGGAGAGCCCTGGCCGGATTATGGCCAACAGGATTGGGATGCGGACGACGAAGAAATTTGACGCCCACCCACCGCCCACTATGTAGCCACTGTCGATGATTTAACCGACATGCTCGACTTCGACTCCAAAGACATCGATGGTATGGACGATGATGTAGGAGACGAACATGAACCAGCACCTATAGGGCACTGGAAAGCCACCTCGTCATATGACATATACATGGTGGATACACCCAATGAAGGCAATGGCGACGAGATAGCGGAGGATGACCCCTCTAAGAAGCAACCCAAGCGCCGACATCAGCGGCGCCACTCTAAGTCTCGCCAAAGCAAAAGTGGTGATACCGGCATAGGAGATAATAATACTCCAGACAGTGCCGAAGACAACAACAATCCCCTCCAGCAAGACTTAGAGCAGGAGGATGAAGGAGCCAGCTCTCCTGAGAGATCGACAGATGGAGAGGAGGAGGATGACAATTACATCCCCCCTCCGAAGACGAGGCAAGCCTCGGTGACGATGAATTCGCCATCCCAGAGTATCCCGTCGAACAAGAGCGCTTCAAGCGCCGGCTTATGGCCATGGCAAATAGCCTGAAGAAAAAGCAGCAGTAGCTTCAAGCTGATCAAGATCTGCTAGCTGACAAATGGACTGAAGTCCTCGCGGCCGAGGAATATAAACTCGAGCGCCCCTCCAAGAGTTACCCAAGGCGCAGGTTACTACCCCGACTAGGGGAAGAAGCGTATGACACGGCTGATCGGCCACCTCGTGGCCGTGATAGAGAGGCATTCCAGCCAAAAACTCAGTGTCCACCCCAACGCCATTCAAATAAAAAGACATGGGGAGATACGCTAGACCCGTGAGACATGTTGGAGGACAAGGCAAAGCATTCAAGATCGATCTATGGATCACGAGGGCGCACCACTCTGCGAGACGACAAACGTCACACCGGATACAGTAAAAGAAAACCCGGCCGGGCCGAACACAGCGGGCAAGACCCATTCGAGCTGCATCGAGATATAGTCCAATACAGAGGCACCGCACACCCCTTATGCTTCACAGACGATGTAATGGAACATCAATTCCCAGAAGGTTTCAAACCTGTAAACATTGAATCATACGACGGCACAACAGATCCCGTAGTATGGATTGAGGACTTCCTCCTCCACATCCACATGGCCCGCGGTGATGACTTACACGCCATCAAATACCTCCCACTAAAGCTCAAAGGACCAGCGCGGCATTGGCTTAGCAGCTTGCCAGCGGACTCCATTAGCTGTTGGGAAGATCTGGAAGCCGCATTCCTCGACAACTTTCAGGGCACTTATGTGCGACCACCAGACGCCGATGATTTGAGCCACATAATTCAGCAGCCAGAAGAGTCGGCCAGGCAATTCTGGACTCGGTTCCTTACAAAGAAAAATCAAATCATCGACTGTCTGAATGCGCAGGCCTTAGTGGCTTTCAAGCACAACATCTGAGATGAGTGGCTAGCCCGACACCTTGGTCAGGAAAAGCCGAAATCTATGGCAGCTCTCACGACGCTCATGACCCGCTTTTGTGCGGGAGAAGACAGCTGGCTGGCTCGCAGTAATAACCTCTCAAAAAACCATGGTACCTTAGATACCAAGGACGGCAATAGTAGGTCACGTCGCAACAAGCATAAGCGCCGCATTAACAGCGAAAATACTGAGGATACGACAGTCAATGCCGGATTCAAAGGTTCTAAACCCGGTCAGCGGAAAAAGCCATTCAAACAAAGTACGCCGGGTCCGTCCAGCTTGGACCGTATACTCGATCGCTCGTGTCAAATACACGGCACCCTAGACAAGCCAGCCAATCACACCAACAGGGATTGTTGGGTGTTCAAGCAGGCCGGCAAGTTAATTGCCGAAAACAAGGACAAGGGGCCGCATAGCGATGACGAGGAGGAACCCCGGCAGCCGCACACTGGAGGACAGAAAAGGTTTCCCCCGCAAGTGCGGACGGTGAACATGATATACGCAACCCACATCCCCAAGAGGGAGCGGAAGCGTGCGCTCAGGGACGTATATGCGTTGGAGCCAGTCGCCCCAAAGTTCAACCCTTGGTCCTGTTGACACCTGATTTTGGCAAGATACAGATTGCAATGAAGATGGTCTCGAGTGAAAGGGTTTTCAGCATGAAAAGATTCATGTCACCAAGTGGGACCACTTTGATGTTTCGGTTATATTCATTCGACTTTATTTTACGGACCGAAACTATACTCCGAGTGGCATAATTCAATGTTCCGAGTGGTTTTTGGCCAATCACGTCTTCAAGATGACCTCGTATGAAAGAGCTCTCTTAACGAATTGTCTTCGTCTCGTCGAGGCAATCGATTTTGATATATAAATCATCTCAATCTGAGTTCATATGCAAAAGTTAGAGGCAATACACTGCAGACCGAACCTCAACGGAAATATGGCGCGAGGTGCCAGACACTTGTCTGATAGATTGCGCGAGTAATTCGACCATCAAGACGGCCTTGAATCGAGAAACCTTTAACACGGAAAAGTTTTGTCTCATCGAGGCGATCGATTTTCATATATAATTCGTCTCAATCCGAGGTCGTATGAGGCCTGGAGAGACAAATCAAGATCGGGCTATCTTTTCAGTCGGAAATCTGAATGAAAAGTTTACCATCCGAGTGAAAGTTTACGGTCGAGTGAAAATTTACCGATCGAGTGAAAGTTTGCTGACCGGATGAACTTATTATTATCCAAGTGGAGATATAGTCATCCGAGTGGAAATATGATCATCCGAGTGAAATTGTCGTCCAGGTGAAAATATTCCGAGTGAAAAGATTACCATCGGGACGAAAACTTGCCGATTGAATAAGATAGTGCCTTTCGAGTGGAAATATAGTCATCCGAGTGGAAATATAGTCATCCGAGTGAAAGATTGTCTTCCGAGTGAAAAAGTCCAATCGGACGATCCGAGTGAAAGTATCTAATATCCGAGTGGATGAGCTCAAGTCCGAGTGAAATTGAACATGTGCTCGAAAGTTTATCAAAATGACCTTGGATGAAGAAGTGTTCAATACAGAACTTGTGCGTATCATCAAGACGGTAAACTTTGATGTTGGAGTCATCATCATCAGAGATAATATATAGCCTACAAATTCTCTACGAGACTCGGATAATCCAGTCTACTGCAAGACCGAGTCCGACTTGAAGATAAAGATGACCTCGAAAAGTATTCAAGATGGACTTATTTGAAAAAGTGATCAACATGAGAGTTGTTCGTATCGTCGAGGCGCACAAGTTTGATATTTGGGCCGTCTCCATCGGAGATCATATGCAAGCCCAGCGGCCCGTGCAAGAAGGAAGACAGAGTTTGGGCCAGATTCAGACTGAATCCGAGTTGGAATGGAATTAGGACTCTAGGACGTGAATTGATGTAATTTTTCTTGTGAGGAAAGCCTAGATGAATCCTTTACTTGTACGGGAAGTCCAGCCGCCTCCTATATATGTTGGGGGTGACGGCCGATTGAACAACACACAATCGAACAAATCAATATACCACTTTTTCATCTACGTTTTATCTCTCCACCGTTTTTTCTATCTCGTTCTTCACTGTTCTTCGTGTTTGAGGGCTGTGAATCCGGGGCTATAGGGGTGAGCGAATCGACCTAGGGCAGCCCATAGCCGCCGCACTCCCTGACGGGGTCCCTCCCGGGGGTGTGGGGTTTTCGGGTCTGCAAAAGCGCCTGTCGACTGTCTTGCGTATCGCGCTGTCAGTCGGGTCTCCTTCGACGTGAGCTGCGGTGCATCACCCCCGGCGTTGAGGGTACACGTGACGTGTTCGTGTGTCAACACACTTTTTGGCGACTCTGCTGGGGATTGAAGATCAATCGTCATCATCCACCATGTCCGATCTTCCCAAGCCATCTGAGGTAGACGCCGATAACATCATTAAGCCTAGTCTTGATGAGATATCGGCCGATCATCGCCAAGTCTATGAGGAGTACAAGAAGGTGCGCAAGGAGAAGGACCTGCAGGAGTTCCTTGCAAAATTCAAGAAAGATCGCCAAGGCAACATCACTCCGATTGAAGAAATCAAGTTCCCTCCTCTTCAAGCCGAGCAGGTTAAACCCTCTGTGAGTACTACTTTTTCTCCTGAGCAGTGGGCTGAGATTGAGAGTCGTATTGCTGATGGTAACAATCTAGTCTATCAAACTTTCATAGAAAATACTAATGCTCAGAAGAATATATCTCAATCGGCTAGTGGTAATGACGGTGTAACTGCTAGTGTGCAAAACCCTAATCTGGCTTTACCTATTTCATCGGTGCCTCCCGTGCCGATGGCTTATTATCCTACCCAAACAAATCAGATTGTGGCTGCACCCATTAATCCTATTATGAGCATGACAGGTTCGGTGGCAACGCCGAACCAAACCCTACTTACAGCTACATCCACTCGACCATTACCAAATTATGGGTCGACGCACATACCACAATTCCTACCTACAACTAGTAACCCTACTCCTTCTATGCCACTGCCACAAGCTGCATCGTCCACTATGGATGATGGTCTAGCTAATCTTAGAGAGGAGATGGCTAAGATGCTTCGAGAAAATTTTGGAGTTGAGTTACCTCAGAATCGGATTTACCAAAAGCTGTACCCCGAGTACTTTGATGCCATCTAGTGCCCTCCGGGATATAAGATTCCAGATTTAGTTAAGTTCAATGGAGAGGGCACAAAAACCACATGGGAGCATGTTAGTCAATATTTAGCACAATTGGGTGAGGAAGGCTCATTGAATGAATTGAAAGTGCGTTTATTTCCTTTATCATTAACTGGTACCGCATTTTCATTGTTTTCTTCTTTACCACATGGTTCCATTCGGGTTTGGTCGCAGCTACAGCAGAAGTTTCATGATCACTTTTATAGCGGTGACAATGAACTCAAGTTGTCACATCTGACATCGGTTAAACAGAAGCATGATGAATCGGTCTCCAATTACGTCAAGAGATTCAGAGAAATAAAAAACCGGTGTTTTAGTTTGGTGATAACCGAGAGGGACTTGGCAGACTAGTGCTGAGTGGTTTGAGAACTCCCATTAGAGAAAAGCTAGAAGGCTACGAGTTTTTAAATATCAACCAAGTCTTACAAAGGGCTTTGGCTCAGGAAAGCCGAAGCAAAGACCTCAAAGAAGTACATAGATACAAAGCCGATCGTCCGAAGATGAATATGGTGGAATATGACAGTGATCATTCGGACGATGAGGGTGATGTTTTTGCTACTGAATTTGTTTGGCCATCTAAGGCCAAACCCTTTACTTGCAATGATCTGAAACCGATTCATAAGAATCGTGATGAAGAGATGAAGTTCACATTTAACATTGCTAAGTGTGATAGAATATTTGATGCTTTGCTGCAGGCTAAGATTATTAGAATATCTCATACTTTACCGCCGTTTGAAGAGCTAAAACGGCGTGCTTATTGCAAGTATCATAATTCTTTTTCTCATGCTACTAACGATTGCAATGTTTTTTGACGACAGATACAATCGGCCATTAATGACGGACGATTGAACTTTTCTGAGATGCAAGTTGATAAACAGCCTTTTCCAATGAATACCATGGATTTGGAGGGGAAGAAGCTACTCATTTGGCCGGAGGTAGCCGAATCTGCTAATAAAGCTAATGTCATTGTTGGTGAGCCCAGGAAAGACAAGGAGGACAACAAGGTCTTGGGGAGACAGGTTGTGCTTGGTAAGCAACCCGGTGGCAAAGAAGTGATCAAAATCACCATCAAGAATCCTACACTCGGGGGGCAACTGCAAGTGCAAGAAAATGATCGTGTGAGATTTGTCAAGCCCAAGAGTCCAGAAATTGGCAAGTGGAAAAGGAATGAAGTTAAAGTATAGCACAAGCGGATCAAGCCAACTTTTGATATGTTGTTGTCCAAGTACACCAACCAGTCGGTCGGTTCTAGCTTTAATCGGCCGACTCATTTGAAGCAACCAAGGTCACCATCAGCTGATATGTTCAGTCAGTATATGAAACCGAGTGGACCAAGGGTGCCGTTTCCAGAAGAGCATACGCAATCTGTTTGGGATGGACTTGGCTATTCATATAGAGGCCGACTGAACATTGCTGGCTATCAGTCGGCTAGTCAAAACATGCGACCGGATGGAAATTATCCGAGTGTAAGAATGCACCCAGGTGGAAGTTATCCGAATGAAAAAATGTGGTCAAGTAGATTCCATCTGACTGAATTCCATCTGAGTGGATTCCATCCGAGTGGACTCCATCTGAGTGGCATCCATTCGAGTGGATTCCATCAGAGTAAAAAGGTGCGCCCGAGTGGAAATTTCATGCATCTGGAATGTCGAAAAGAATGGCGTGTTAAATCACCAAGTGTTGCAGTAGTTGAGTCAGGAAAAGGCAAGGAGAAAATGGATGCCGACTCACTTATCTTGGGCACCGAAACATTCGCCATACAGCAGCCGATTGTGCATAGCAATCCGACTGAGCTGATACTTTCTATTGCGCCAAAGCACTCGGCTAATGACCATGAAGCAAGCACCGGCCGAGTAAAAATGAGAGATCCTAAATACACTCAGCCAAAGTGGTGTCCTCCAGGGCTAACAAAGACACAAAAGAGGAAACTACAGAGGTTAAGGAGTCAAGAGATGGGAGAACAAGAGGCCGAGAAGCAAAGGGATAAGTTGTTCAATGACACTCGGCCTATGGTACCTACAAAACAAGTGTGGAGGCCCAAACAAATACAAGATGTTGTGGCTTCTACACCTATCACAGCAGCACCTACACTACCAAAAGAGGACGACGCAATCATTGCATCGTCTACGTTACCTATTGCTTCCTCTTCACTCGGACAAATTTCTGAATCGGTGGATGCACTTGAGGAGGAGGCTGATATGTTGGACTATGAGTCTACACCGGTTCATGAAGGTATGGATATCAATATGGTGTATTACTTACCTGCTGAGTTTCGTGCTGTAGATGAGGAAGGGGAGGTGGCTCAGCTGGATTTTGTCCCTAAAAACACGATATTCGAGAAGCCAAAAGAACTAGTAACGCATCTGAAACCATTATATCTCAGAGGTCATATCAATGGGTCGCCGCTCACTCGGATGCTTGTTGATGGTGGTGCTATGGTAAATCTTATGCCTTATTCGGTCTTCAAGAAATTGGGTTTGCCTAATGAAGAATTGATCAAGACCAATATGGTGCTCAACGGATTTGAAGGCAAAGAGAAAACTGAAGCCAAAGGTGTGATGTATGTGGAGCTTACAGTCGGAAGCAAAACTTTGGCTACTGCATTCTTTGTCGCTGAGGTGCAAGGTAACTACAACGTCATACTAGGCCGCGATTGTGTTCATGCAAACCAGTGCGTGCCATCCACTATGCACCAGTTTTTGATTCAGTGGGTTGATGATGAAGTGGAAGTTATTCACGCGGATAACTCGGCCTGTGTTGCTTTGGCCGATGCATCGGTGGATTGGCAACATCCCAATGCTACTTGCTTGACGGGACGTGACTTATCAGAATTTGATTTTCTCAACGCGACCAAGAATGGTTTTGTGCCTGTCTCTTTAAAGCCGAGTGAATGCAATCGACTCCAAGGTATGATATGTTTAAATGGATCCTAATTCCGAGTGGTTACAAAAACGTCTTGTAAAGTATCGGTCCAATGAGAACAATATGTATGAGTCTATAGAGGAGTTGGATGACATGGATAAACTTGGACAAGGTTTTACATCAGCCAATCCGTTAGAAGAGGTAGATATTGGAGATGGTTCGGTCACTCGACCAACATTTATAAACAAAAATTTGAAAGCTGATTGTAAGGCTAAGTTAATCGAGCTATTGAAATAATATGTTTGTTGCTTTGCATGGGAATATCATGAGATGCCAGGGTTAAGCCGAGAGCTAGTGAAACATTGGTTGCCTATAAAGGCCGGTTTTAGACCTTATAAACAGTCGGCCAGAAAATTTAATCCGAAAACATATGACCGGATCAAGGAAGAGATCGGTCGACTGCTTGAAGCTAATTTCATTCGACCTTGCAGGTATGCCGAGTGGATTTCTAACATTGTTCCAGTAGAGAAGAAAGGATCTGGCAAGTTGAGGGTGTGCATTGATTTCAGATATTTGAATAGGGATACACCCAAAGATGAGTATCCTATGCCAATAGCCGATATGCTTATTAATGATGCTTCTGGACATAAGGTTATTAGCTTTTTATATGGTAATGCCGAATACAATCAAATTTTTATGGCCGAAGAGGACATGTACAAAACGGCTTTCTGATTTCCTGGTTTCCTTGGTTTATTCGAGTGGACAGTGATGACATTCGGATTAAAAAATGCTGGAGCCACGTATCAAAGGGCTATGAATTTAATTTTTCATGATTTACTCGGTGTCATACTTGAAGTTTATATTGATGATATTGTTGTCAAATCGGATGCTTTTGAATCTCACTTGGCCGATTTGCGTTTAGCTTTCGAAAGAATGAAAAAGTATGGACTGAAGATGAATCCTTTAAAGTGTGCATTCGGTGTATCAGCTGGCAAGTTTTTGGGTTTTATTATTCATGAAGATGGCATAGAGATTGATCCCAAAAAGATAGAGGCCATACATAAAGTGTAGGCTCCAACATGCAAGAGAGATATGCAAAAGTTTCTTGGCAAGGTCAATTATTTGAGAAGGTTCATAGCTAATCTATCAGGGAAAGTTGATGCATTTACTCCTATCCTTCGGTTAAAGAATGATGCTGATTTCACTTGGGGGGAAAAACAGCAAGAAGCATTTGATATGATCAAGAATTATTTGTGCACTCCTTCGGTGATGAAAGCACCCAAGCATAGGGAACCCTTCAGACTTTACATTGCAGCAGAGGAAGGAGTTATTGGTGCTGTTCTAACTCAAGAGACCGAAGGAAAAGAGCATGCCATCACTTATTTGAGCCGCCGCCTATTGGACGCAGAGACAAGGTATACATTTATTGAAAAATTATGTCTATGTTTATATTATGCTTGCACAAAATTGAGACATTATTTAGTACCGAGTGCTTGCATAGTAGCTTGTCAGACCGATGTCATTAAATACATGTTGCATAAACCAATTATTAGTGGTAGAATTCGCAAGTGGGCTTATGCTTTGATTGAATATGATTTGGCCTATGAATCTCTAAAATCCATTAAAGGCCAAATCATTGCTAATTTTATTGTTGAACATCGGATTGATGACAAGCATGATGTTGATATAAACCTTGTCTCAATAGTACCATGGAGATTATATTTTGATGGTTCAGTTTGTACCAATGGCCAAGGTGTTGGTATTGTTTACATATCTCCTCATGGTGCTGTTTTTGAAGCCTCATGCCGCTTAGAATATTTTTGCACAAACAATCAAGCCAAATATGAAGCATTGTTATTCGGCCTAGAGATGTTACTTGCTATCGGTGTTACACATATTGAGGCTTATGGTGGTTCGTTACTAGTGGTGCACCAAATATCCAAAGTCTTTCAGTGTTTGGACGAATCACTTAATGTTTATCTTGATAAATGTCTAGATATAATCTCTACTTTGGGTTGTTTTAGCATTGCACATATATCTAGACATGACAACTGGAGAGCAAATGAGTTGGCACAACAAGCATCTGGATACCATGTTGATCATGGCATGTTTCATATTTCTCAAAGTCTGATGTCTTGTCTTACCAGTATAGAAGAGGCCGAACCAGAACCCACTGATTCAGTCATTAACAAAAAATCTAGTGCAGGTGACAATCCCGACTGGAGGAAGCCCATTGTTGATTACTTGTGCAATCCGAGTGAAAGGGTGGACAGGGCTGTTCGGCGTATGGCTTTCAAGTATACAATGAGAGATGATGGTCTTTATCACCGAACAGTCGATGATGTTCTTCTAAAGTGTTTGGATGAGGACCAGGCAAGAGTTGCTATGGGAGAGGTACATGAAGGCATTTGTGGCACTCACCAGTCGGCTCCCAAGATGAAATGGTTATTACGACGTGCTGGGTTTTATTGGCCGACTATGATTAATGATTGCTTCAGATATTATAAAGGGTGCGAAGCTTGTCAAAAATTTGGTGATATTCAATTGGCTCCTATTGCTATGTTGCATCCTGTTATCAAGCCGTGGCCTTTCAGAGGATGGGGTTTAGACTTTATTGGGCAAATTCATCCATCTTCCTCAAAGGGGCATCGGTTCGTATTGGTGGCAACTGATTATTTCACTAAATGGTCTGAAGCAGTACCTCTCAAGAACATGACACATACAGAGGTAATTCAATTCATAACCGAGCACATTATTCATAGATTCGGTATTCCTCAAATGTTAACAATAGATCAAGGTTCATCTTTCATGTCACACCAAGTCAGAGAGTTTGCCGGATCTTATAACATAAAGTT
The DNA here is from genome assembly GCF_002162155.2 of Triticum dicoccoides. Taxonomy (NCBI): domain Eukaryota; kingdom Viridiplantae; phylum Streptophyta; class Magnoliopsida; order Poales; family Poaceae; genus Triticum; species Triticum dicoccoides. The sequence continues at coordinate 244,100,033 of NC_041384.1, read as the reverse complement.
GCTCAATTCCTCTCCATATTATGCCCAAGCTAATGGACAAGCTGAGTCTAGCAATAAAATTTTGATCAAACTCATCAAGAAAAAGATTGAAGATAATCCAAGGAGATGGCATGAGTTGTTATCTGAAGCTTTGTGGGCACATAGAATTTCAAGGCATGGTGCTATGAAGGTGACCCGATATGAGCTAGTATGTGGTCAAGAGGCCGTTTTACCAGTGGAAGTAAATTTGAATGCTTTGAGAATAGCCAAACAAAATGATTTATCGGCAGTAGACTTTTATAACTTGATGATGGACAATATTGATGAGGTTGCCGATAAACCTTTGGTTGCTTTTAAGTCCATAGAGAGAGACAAGTTGAGGGTTGCAAGAGCTTACAATAAGAAAGTTAAGTTGAAGAATTTTCAAGTTGGTGATCTCGTCTGGAAAGTGATTCTGCCGATTGGTTCATAGAAAATTCGGGAAGTGGTCTCCAAGTTGGGAAGGTCCTTTTAGAATTACAAGAGTTGTTCCCGGAAATTCATATTTGGTGGAATCAATACAAGGGGCATTATTACCTCGAGCTCTCAATGGCAAATATTTGAAGAAGTACCACTCGAGTGTGTGGTAGGAAGCCTAAGTAGGCAATGGCCGATATACGATTATCGCCCTTAGCACAAACATGGCCGATACATAATTATCGCCGGGAGAAAAATAAATGGCCGATGGAGTGTTGATATCGTCCTTAGAACAAACACTATGCATATTATTTTTCGGCGTGCAAGCTTTGCCGAAAAACAGGAGGGCATGTGTTGACACCAGATTTTGGCAAGATACAGATTGCCATGAAGATGGTATCGAGTGAACGGGTTTTCAGCATGAAAATATTCACGTCGTCGAGTGGAACCACTTTAATGTTTCAGTTATATTCATTCGACTTTATCTTACGGACCGAAACTATACTCCGAGTGGCATAATTCAATGTTCTGAGTAGTTTTTGGCCAATCACGTATTCACGATGACCTCGGATGAAGGAGCACTCTTAAGGAATTGTCTTCGTCTCGTCGAGGAAATTGATTTTGATATATAAATCATCTCAATCTGAGTTCATATGCAAAAGTTAGAGGCAATACACTGCAGACCGAACCTCAACGGAAATATGGCGCGAGGTGCCAGACACTTGTCTGATAGATTGCGCGAGTAATTCGACCATCAAGACGGCCTTGAATCGAGAAACCTTTAACACGGAAAAGTTTTATCTCATTGAGCCGATCGATTTTCATATATAATTCGTCTCAATCCGAGGTCGTATGACGCCTGGAGAGACAAATCAAGATCGGGCTATCTTTTTAGTCGGAAATCCGAATGAAAAGTTTACCATCCGAGTGAAAGTTTACGGTCGAGTGAAAATTTACCGATTGAGTGAAAGTTTGCTGACCGGATGAACTTATTATTATCCAAGTGGAAATATAGTCATCCGAGTGGAAATATGATCATCCGAGTGAAATTGTCGTCCAGGTGAAAATATTCCGAGTGAAAAGATTACCATCGGGACGAAAACTTGCCGATTGAATAAGATAGTGCCTTTCGAGTGGAAATATAGTCATCCGAGTGGAAATATAGTCATCCGAGTGAAAGATTGTCTTCCGAGTGAAAAAGTCCAATCGGACGATCCGAGTGAAAGTATCTAATATCCGAGTGGATGAGCTCAAGTCCGACTGAAATTGAACATGTGCTCGAAAGTTTATCAAAATGACCTTGGATGAAGAAGTGTTCAATACAGAAGTTGTGCATATCATCAAGACGGTAAACTTTGATTTTGGAGTCATCATCATCAGAGATAATATATAGCCTACAAATTCACTACGAGACTCGGATAATCCAGTCTACTGCAAGACCGAGTCCGACTTGAAGATAAAGATGACCTCGAAAAGTATTCAAGATGGCGTTATTTGAAAAAGTGATCAACATGTGAGTTGTTCGTATCGTCGAGGCGCCCAAGTTTGATATTTGGGCCGTCTCGATCGGAGATCATATGCAAGCCCGGCGGCCCGCGCAAGAAGGAAGACAGAGTTTGGGCCAGATTCAGACTGAATTCGAGTTGGAATAGAATTAGGACTCTAGGACGTGAATTGATGTAATTTTTCTTGTAAGGAAAGCCTAGATGAATCCTTTACTTGTACGGGAAGTCCAACCGCCTCTTATATATGTTCGGGGTGACGGCCAATTGAACAACACACAATCGAACAAATCAGTATACCACTTTTTCATCTACGTTTTATCTCTCCACCGTTTTTTCTATCTTGTTCTTCGCTGTTCTTCGTGTTTGAGAGCTGTGAATCCCAAGGCTCTAGGGGCGAGCGAATCGACCTAGGGCAGCCCATAGCCGCCGCACTCCCTGACGGGGTCCCTCCCGGGGGTGTGGGGTTTTTGGGTCTGCAAAAGCGCCTGTCGACTGTCTTGCTTATCGCGCTGTCGGTCGGGTATCCTTCGACGTGAGCTGCGGTGCATCACTCCCGGTGGCGAGGGTACACATGACGTGTTCGTGTGTCAACAGGTCCTCCTGCCCGATCACCTTCGATCGCAGGGACCACCCCACTAGTATCCGTCATGGCGGATTTGCCGCACTGGTCCTAGGCCCAATCATCAACGGATTTCACCTCACTCGAGTCCTTATGGACGGCGGCAGCAGCCTGAACCTGCTTTATCAGGACACAGTGCGCAAAATGGGTATAGACCCCTCAAGGATCAAACCCACAAAAACGACCTTTAAGAGCGTTATTCGAGGCGTAGAGGCCCATTGCACAAGCTCAATTACACTGGAAGTGGTCTTCGGATCCCCGGATAACTTCCGAAGTGAAGAGTTAATCTTTGATATAGTCCCGTTCCGCAGTGGTTATCACGCGCTACTCGGGCGAACCGCATTTGCTAGATTCAATGCGGTACCACATTATGCATACCTCAAGATGCCAGGACCCTGCGGAGTTATTATAGCCCGAACAGAGGAGCACACCGCGGCCCTCGCAGCAGAAGCGCAAAGCAGCCTCTCAAGGCAATCAACCAGTTCGGCATTTCAAAGCCCAGACACCTTCAAGCGCGCTCGGGGCAATCAACAAATAGACCGCCTGGCGCGATCTGAGCTCGCGTAGCAATACGGCGGCCACCCCAATCCCAGCCCAACGGCGATATTTGTGCCGCACGTACATAATTACGCATTAAAAATACCATGGGCACAGGTGGGAAGGGGGGCACAACTGCGGCACGCCTTAAAACGCGGCCTAAACCGCACTAGGGGCTTCCCGTTTGGTTATTTTTTTTCTTTTTCCAGGACCTTAATCTTTGAAAACACTGACCGGCAGCACTATTGCCAAACACATGATGCAGCAACCAAGGAGGCAGAGATCTACGTTATACAACGGAATTCCCAGGTTGATCTCCGATTTCATATCATCCCTCAGCTCGCCCTTGGAAGGGACTTAGTCCTACTTTTTGCTTATCGCACTATCTGTATCACTCTGCTTTAACACAACTTTTTAATAAACAATGCATTACATTACGACCATTATTGCATTATATATATATATATATATATATGTGTGTGTGTGTGTGTGTGTGTGTGTGTGTGTGTGTGTGTGTTCATTAACGACGCCTTGCAACCATACACTTTGGTACGGCCAATACACCAGGGGCTCACGTACCCCACAATGCGGTGTGAAAAGTCCGAACACTTTCACAAGTGTGGCACCCCGAACTTATAGCATTATATGCATCAGCTCCGAATCACGTCTTTGGTCAAATGTTGGGTTTGCCCGGCTCCTATGTTTTGGCACCTTACGTTCCGCTCTATTGGCTAAGGTAGCGCTAGGAGAACTACTGTGATTATGCCCCGGTTCTGCCGGGCTGAGCACCTCAGTAGAGAAAGCTAAAACTGACTGTCATGATAAGGCGAGAGACTGGTCGCTGTTCGGCAAGGTTTTTTCGAGTCCCTAAAGACTTATGCCGCTTAGGGCGAGGGGCCGACCCTGTCTGGCTTAAAGGTGTGTATCGCGCCCCGAATTCGGCCTTCCGAATACTAGGGGCTTCTCCGAAATTTAAAATTATAGAATTCTATGGCTAAGTGAGAATGATAAAGCAATATTAGTCCGGTTGGCTTGTTTGTTGCATTGAGCACCTCCCTCGAAGGACCCAAATATGGGAACAAGAGTGCTCAGGTTTATCCCGAAAACCCTAGCACTAGCGGCATGGGGGTAGAAGCCAAGGACTAGCCATCTCTCAGATTGGATAAATAGTCAAACAGAAGGTAATATTTTAAATTCAAACAAGCGTTGCATGGCACATATGAAACAAGTTTTCATAAATACAGGATAAAATGAGCAAGTTTACTCTAATATTACATCTTTCGAACACTCATCTGCGATAAGACAGGCACCCGGTAGAACACCCTCGTAATACATCTCAGGGTGGCGGTGCTCCTTGCCCTCCGGCGCCCCTCCTTGATCAGCTTCACGGCGTCTAGCTTGACCCACTGCATTTTTACACGGGTGAAAGCCCGGTGTGCACCTTCAATGCAGACGGATCGCTTGACGACCTCCAGCCGTGGGCAGGCATCCACAAGCTGCCTCACCAGGACGAAGAAGCTGTTTGGAAGGGCGTCGCCAGGCCACAGCCGGACTATAAAGCCCTTCATGGCCTGATCAGCCGCCTTATGTAGCTCGACCATCTCCTTCAGCTGGTCGCTCATCGGCACCGGATGTTCGGCCTCAGCATACTGAGACCAGAACAGCTTCTTCGTCAAGCTTCTGTCCTCGGTCTGGTAAAATTGTGTGGCATCGGACACACTGCGGGGAAAATGTGCGAATGCTCCTGAAGAACTCCGGATCCGGGTAAGTAATCGGTAATTTACTTTTACATGCTTGCTTTGCATATAGAAAGCCTTACCCGCTGCTATCTTCTTCATCATGTCGATCTCCTGGAGGGCCTTCCGGGCCTTGGCCTTGGCACTCTTTGCACTCTCAAGGGCCGCGGCAAGCTCAGACTCTCGCGTCTTCGAGTCAAGCTCCAACGCCTCGTGCTTTGTCACGAGAGCTTGGAGCTCTTGCTACACCTCGCCCACCCGAGCCTCGTGCTTCTCTCACTCGGTGCGCTCCTTGGCCGCTGTATCTTTAGCCTTGGTTAGCGCTTGCTTTAGGGTCGCCACCTCGGTCATGGCCCCTGGCAAACATACAACGATCCTGTCATTTTGCAATCGCATCCTTTTTATATATACATATCTATAGACGGGGTATTACTTACCCTTGTTCTCCTCGAGCTGCCTCTTGGCAAGGCCGAGCTCTTTCTTGGACCCCTCGAGGTCCTGCTTCAGTACGGCGACCTCCGCAGTTAGTGCGGCGGACGCCAGCAGCGAAGCCTGCATATGCATATTGACATACTTATATTAGACTCATGCGATATTATTTGATCATCTGTCCGGCTTTTCTTTGTGAACACCGAACAAAGCATCAGGGGCTACTATCTATGCGGTAATATTTCTACTATATTTTAAACACACTTACCTCAAAGCCTGTTAGAAGGCTGGCACAGGCTTCAGTCAATCCGCTCTTGGCGGACTGAACCTTCTGGATCATCGCACTCATGATAGTGCGGTGCCCCTCGTCGATGGAAGCGCTGTGAAGCACTTCAAGCAGATGGTCCGGTGCCTCTGGATGGACAGAGGTCACCGGCACAAGCGTTTTGCCCCCCTTAGAAGGAGGCCGCCTGCCCGAGTCCGGAACCACTAGAGGGTCCGGCACGGTGTTCGGCTGAGGGCCAAACTCGGAGCTCTCGGGGGCCCCATCCCCGCGGCTCCCGAAGTCCGGAAGGTCGCCTTGAGGCGCCTCTGGGACGGTCTTCCCTCGATCCGGTGCCTCTTGAGACAACACCTCCGCGTCGTCGGCAGGATGAGGGGAGGTGGCAGTCGGGACTGGATACCAGGGAGCCGTCCGATGATACCTCGATATTGGCTCAGGGCGGCTTGCACAATTGAGTTCGGCGTTAGGAAAAGTAGTGCAACAAAGGAATCCTATGGGTAACTTTGGTATCTGAATACTTACGATCTCCCCGGGGGCTTGGCCCTGGGCAACCACTCGTCTTCGCTTTCGTCGGCGGCGGTGGAGCTGTCCGGAAGGAGAGTCCTTCCCTTCTTGGACCCTCCAGCCTCCCCAGTTGGGGCGGCCTTCCTTTTCTTGTCTCCCCCTGTCGGTGGGGGAGCATCTTCTTCCTCCTCCTCGTCTTCAGGGGAAGAGTGCGCCGCAGAGTCATCGGACGGTGAGTCCGACGACGCCTGGTGTCGGGAACTCTTTCGAGTTCCCTTGGCCTTCTTGGTCTTCTCCGGCACCTTATAAGGGGCCGGAGTCAGCATCTTCACCAGAAGAGCATCTGTGGGGCCTTCGGGCAAAGGAGCCGGACAGTCGATCTGTCCGGCCATCTTCTGCCAGTCCTGTCAAAGGTCCGGGAGTTTAGATCCCGCATAGAGTCAATCTATATAAAAAAATAAGTATCCTGTGAAAGGTAAAGCAGCTTACCACACTAGCTAGGCGCTTCGCGCTAAATCCGCGATCCTCAGTGATAGGGGAAGGGACCTCGGCACTTTTGAACAGCACCCTCCAGGCGTCTTCATGAGTCGTGTCGAAGAGCCTGTTCAGAGTCCAGTGTTGTGCCAGATTGAACTCCCACAAGGTGAACTCCCGTTGTTGGCACAGGAGTATCCGGCGGATGAGCATAACCTGGATTATGTTGATAAGCTTGAGCTTCTTGTCCACCATGTTTTGAATACATGTTTGGAGTCCGGTCAGCTCTTTCGAACTACCCCAGGACATGCCCTTCTCTTTCCAGGAGGTGAGCCGCATGGGGATGCCAGATCGGAACTCGGGGGCCGCTACCCATGCGGGGTCGCGCGGCTTGGTGATATAGAACCACCCCAATTGCCACCCCTTTATGGTTTCCACAAAGGAGCCCTCGAGCCATGTTATGTTGGGCATCTTGCCCACCATGGCACCTCCGCACTCCGCCTGGCGGCCGCCCACCACCTTCAGCTTGACGTTGAAGGTCTTCAGCCATAAGGCGAAGTGGGGCTTGATGCGGAGGAAGGCCTCGCACACGAGGGTAAACGCCGAGATGTTGAGGATGAAGTTCGGGGCAAGATCGTGGAAATCCAGGCCATAATAAAACATGAGCCCCCGGACGAAGGGATGGATAGGGAATCCCAGTCCACGGAGGACATGGGTGAGGAATACCACCCTCTCATGGGGCCTGGGGGTGGGGATGAGCTGCCCCTCATTTGGGAGCCGGTGCGCGATGTCGTCGGCAGGTATCCTGCTCTCCTCAGTTTCTTGATGTCTTCCTCCGTGACAGAGCAGACCATCCACTTGCCTCGCGCTCCGGACATGGTTGGAGAAGGTTGAGATGGAAGTGAGGGCTTGGGCGCTAGAGCTCGAGTGTCCGGGAGTGGATGAGCAAAGGAGGAAGAAGGCGTGGATAGAAAGGTGAATCCTTATCCCTTTATATGGGCGGACAAAACTAAGCGTCCCCACTTGCCTGGTAAAACTCGCTTATCCCCCAAGTGCCGCAATTGATGGCGTGGTTGGATTACCCACGCCCGTATTGATGAGAATCCCGTAATAAGGGGACACGATCTCTGCTTTGACAAGACGTGTCGAAAAACTGCCTCGCGTTATGTGCGGGGCTGGTTAAAAGAAATGGTTCGAATAATCACCGGGCCATGACGTAATGTCATTAGATCTGCGAAAATATTATTCTCTCTACGGTGGAATGTGGAACTTATTTTGCAGGGTCGGACACTATCCTCGTATTCAAATTCTTCTGTGATGTATTCGGAGAAGGAACCCGCCTTGCAATGCCGAAGACAATACTGCGCGCCGGACTCATCATCATTGAAGCCTAGTTCAGGGGCTATTGTGGGAGTCCTGGATTAGGGGGTCTCCAGATAGCCGAACTATCTCCATTGGCCGGACTGTTAGACTATGAAGATACAAGATTGAAGACTTCCTCTCGTGTCCGGATGGGACTCTACCTGGCGTGGAAGGCAAGCTAGGAGATACGTATATGGATATCTCCTCCTTTGTAACCGACCTTGTGTAACCCTAACCCTCTCCGGTGTCTATATAAACCGAAGGGTTTTAGTCCGTAGGACAACAATCACAACATACAATCATACCATAGGATAGCTTCTAGGGTTTAGCCTCTCTGATCTCGTGGTAGATCTACTCTTGTACTACCCATATCATCAATATTAATCAAGCAGGACGTAGGGTTTTACCTCCATCGAGAGGGCCCGAACCTGGGTAAAACTTCGTGTCCCCTGCCTTCTGTTACCATCCGGCCTAGACGCACAGTTCAGGACCCCCTACCCGAGATTCATCGGTTTTGACACCGACACCCACCTCTCTCCTAGGTGGTCTCAACCTGCCATGTCGCTCCACCACAAAGTAACAGTTGGGGGTTGTCGGGAACTCAGGCCCACCACTACCTGGATGGGGCCACCTATCCTTTCATCCCCCAACATCGGAATCACTTGCGGGTACTCTAAGAGCCGACCCGACTTTAGTCACCACAAGTATCGTATATTATGTATAAGTATATACCCGTGATCACCTCCCGAGTGATCACGGCCCGATAGTATAGCATGGCAGATGGACAAGAATGTAGGGCCACTGATGAAATACTTGCATCCTATACTAAGCATTTAGGATTGCAGGAAAAGGTAACAACAGTAGTAGCAAGGACAAGCTATGCATCAGAATAGGATTAACGGAAAGCAGTAACATGCTACACTACTCTAATGCAAGCAGTAGAGAGAGAATAGACGATATCTGGTGATCAAGGGGGGGCTTGCCTGGTTGCTCTGGCAAGGAGGGGTCGTCAACTCCGTAGTCGAACTGGGCAGCAGTAGCGTCGGTCTCGTAGTCTACCGGAGAGAAGGGGTAAGTAACAATAAATACAATGCAAACATAAGCAAGACGATGCATGACATGACAATGAGCGGTGCTATGTGTGCCCTAACGCGGTAGTAGGTGATACCGGCGAAAGGAGGAAACATCTGGGAAAGTATTCCCGGTGTTACGCATTTTCAGACAGACGAACCAGAGGTGAAATGTTGTAGGTTCGCTATGCTAGGGACGCGTGGCAGACGAACGGGTTGTGTATTCGGATTCATCTCGTCGTTCTGAGCAACTTTCATGTACAAAGTTTTCCATCCGAGTTACTGATTATTTTATATTAATATTTAAAGTTTCAAATCATTTTGGGAATTAACAGAATTAATTTAATTCAAAATTCAGTTTATGACATAATCATGATATGAGCGGTCAACAGTCAGTTGACTTGGTCAAACTAACGCGTGGGTCCTATATGTCATAGGCTTAGGTTAACTAAATTGGTTTAGTTAATTAAATAGGTGATTAGGTTAACTAATTATGCCTAAATTAAGTTAATTAATTAAGTAATTATTTATTATTTTTAATTATGTGTTTTTTATATTTTTTTAAACATTCTCGAGGCGGGGCCCAGTGGTCATTGGCCCACTGGGGCCAGTCGGGTGAGCAGGCGTAACGGGCACGGGCGCGTGCCCGAGGGGCCGAACCCTAGCGCGTCATACGGCGGGCGAGGCCGCGGAAGGGGCGGCGCTGGCGTGGCTAGCCGGAGCCGCGATGAGGGGCACGAGCGCAGGGCGCGGGGCTGGCGCCGGCGGAGGCCATGGCCAGGGGCGCAGCCGGCCGGAGCAAGGGGCGGCCAGGCTGCGGGCGGCAAGCCGTAGCGGAGCGAGTAGCGTAGGGCGGGGTGACGTGCAGGAAAGCGGAGGGGAGGTGGCCGGCGGCGAGGCGCAGCCGCAGGTCAGAGGAGAAGCGCGGGACAGCGAGGCGGCGGGCCACGGCGCAGTAGGCACCGGTGAGGCTCGCGGGGGCGGCGCGGCTGGGATGCACGCCGGCGGGCGTGTCACAGCGAAGAGCAACAGTAGTAGGCGAAGCAAGCGGGGCGCGGGCATAGGCTGCAGCAGCGGGCTGGTGAAGTAGGGGCAGGGCCAGGGACGTCCGGCAGGGGACGCCGCCGTGGGGACGAGCCGAGCGGCGCCAGCTACGGGTGCGGGTGCGGAGCGTGCGGGAGCGTGCCCATGGGCGCGGGCGGATGCAGTGGCGAGGGGCTAGATGCGGTCACGGTCGTGGTGACCGCGGCCACTGGACGAAGACCGGTCAGCGCGAGCGACGACCTACGATGGTGAAACGAGGAGAGAGAAGAGGAGGACAGATGGCGGCTCACCCCCGTTGCAGGGGAACACCGGCGAGGCTCGATGGAGCCGCGGTTGAGGAGGAGGTCGAGGACGGCGCGGGTGATGAGGACGAGGCGGCGGGGCAACATCGGGGCGGGGTGGCCTCGGTGATCCGGCGTCGTCGCGCCATCGGGGATGCAGGGTCCCGATCTAGAACGAGTGGGCGAAGGAAAGGGGTGAGGTCCGGTGGCGGCGCGGGTGCAAGGCGTCGGGGGTGGCGGTTGCCACCGACGGGATCCACACGGGGAAGGGAGAGAGTGGTGGGTGAGATCGAGGCGAGTGGGGGGAATAGTGGAGACCGGGAGGAGGAGAGGGAGTGGCGACGTGAGGGAACTAGGGGGTGTCGGTGGCTAGTGTTTCGGCATCAGGGGGTTAAGGGGGTGGGGATGGGCCAGTCTGGCATGTGGCTGGGCCAAGGCCCAGTGGGGGGAGGCCTATTCTCTTTTCTGTTTTTTTATTTGACCTTTTTCCTTTTATCTATTTTTCTTTCCTAACTTAGTTTCTATTTATTTTAGTTTTATAATATACCGAGTTAGCACCTAAATTAGTATCATTAGTACAAGCCACTGCCAAACCTAGTTTGGTACCAAAGCAAGTTAGTTTAATATTTTTATAATTTAAAAAGCAATCAAATTGTTGCTTCATCCACTGTTTTATTTAGTTTAGGGCATTTAAACATTTTTAAAAAGGTTGGTTCCAACACCAAAATAAGTTAGGGATTATTTGATTTAATGATGAACATTTTAGTTTTCATGTTTGAGATGTTTATAATTTCACTTATTATTTGAATTTGAATTTGAACCGGATTTGGATCAACATGAGATTAGTAACAGTAATAGTGGTGACGTGGCATCATTAGCGTGGGATTACTGTAGCTTAATTATCTGGGCATCACAATTCTCCTCTACTACAAGAAATCTCGTCCCGAGATTTAAGAGGTGAAGTAGGGGGAAAGTTCTGGCTACGAAATTCTATCGAGTCTTCTCGGTGTTGGCTGCTCTTCTCGAAGAAGTCGATCCATTACATTGACATCTTCATTTCTCTGCATCGATGCCTCATAATGAAGTTGTCGTCCTTTCTTCAGGATCTCCATCGAACTTACGAAAAAGATAAGGGGAAAACTCAGGAAGGACAGAGCTCAACACACGTTAGGTACTTGGGGGCTATCTTAGTGAATATCTCTCAAGTTGAAATTCAAGAAAGTCATCGAGAGCAAGGTAAAAAGGCGCAATTAGAAATTTCAAGCGAATAGGCAATCGTTCGTTGCCTAAAATAAAGCGTGAAAGGGTTTTAAGCTATGGGAATAATTATTATGTCTGATACCAGAATTGACGATCTCTTGGAAGGTGGCTCATGAACTACATACGAAGCCAAACGCGAGGAATAACTTTTAGAAATTGAGGCGTACAGGAGAGTCAGGTTTCGATCCTGGGACCTGTGGGTTATGGGCCCACCATGTGGGTCAAAAGTAGAAGGAGCGGTGACATCTTGCGTGGTCATGATGGCAAGGCATGTCGTATTGTAGCATGTCGATTATGTCGGCAACAACGTCGGTACCAAGGGCGAGGGACGAAGAGAACCATTTTCCTGATCGTTAAACGAGGTTGACCAATAGGCAAAGTTCTCATCCATCGGTGGCTACCGGAATGTCATCAACGATAGTAACAAGGGTCTTACCAACAGAATTGTACACCGAGGTGTTTACATAAGCAGGAGAATATTACTACTTAGATCATATAGACCACAAGAAAGGTTATACAAAACAATGGAAAGGAAAATGTGATTATCAGTTTAAACAAAACAATGGAAAGGAAAATGTGTTTAAACACATATTTCAGGGGTATATCCTTCCCAAGGACAAGCAGAGCATGATATCCATGACATGATATAATGTAGAAAACGCTTTAGGTAAGGGGAGAGAAATTTCATGACATTACCCATACAACAGTGTTTGGATAATTGAGCAGGAAACAATTAACATTGGGCTTTAAATGTTCTTTGTTGAAAATCGGAGTACCACAGACATGCTTTGAGATAGTATTGACATGGTCTTCAAGCAAAGGTCAGACTCCAGATACACGAAGGATCCATCAGGAACAACTTGTAGAATAAGCTTTACAATTTCTTCATGGAAGAATGGATAGCCTTGCTAAAAGGAAAATTATAACAATAGGTCCTACAGTCAGGTGTGCTAGGCATGCCATCCCCTTACCGAGTCATATAAAGACCAATGTTATAACTCTTGGAAATATGTTCCAACCATCATATCTGACAGAGGTTCAGATCCGATTGGTGTTAGGATACCTCTGACTTAGGATGCTTGAGAAGAAAAGGTGCAACACAAATTGTCGAGATGACATTGTAAGTTTCTTGGGAATTGAACTATGGAAGCGAGTTCCGAAACAAGAGTTCATCATTAAATCAAGGAGAGGTGAGGAGGTGGCTGGTTGACTTAGCGACAATTCATTGAGATTTCAAGAAAGATGGATTTCCACAATTATGTGGACAAGGAGATAACATAGTCAAATAAAATGATAAAATGATGCATGTTTGAGGAAAACATACACAACTAAACATTGGTTGAAAGTTGCACCCGGAAATCTGGACTAGGTAGCACGATCAATGTTTGAATAAAGATTCAATAAGCAATAGACTTATAATGAAACTATCGACCATTAACTTCGAAGCAATAGGGTTGCTAGAAGGGCAGAATCCAAACAGTATCGTTCACTTGTTGGTGTCCCGGTTAGAATCGACATGGGGACCAAGAAAGAATAGTGATGGTGAGAAGAATCACTATTTCTAGAATTCATAAAAGGTGAAGCAATCATCACAACATCCTTGACATAAAAGACGGTAATACTTCAAGGTAGATCATCCTACAAGCTGGATAGCAAGTTGCATCCATAACATGAACAAGTTTGTGTTGGGGGAAGGCAAGAATGTTTTCGATGATAACACAATCATTGAGGGGAAAGGATGGTATTTCCCATCATGAATTTGATTGATATCTTGGAAGAGCTCAAAATGTTGATGATGATTATGGAAATTTTGTCTAGAGATTTCATGAAGATGTAATCGATCGGCGCTGACATCAAGTCAAAGGAATGATGAAGCGAAAGGTTATTGGAACCACGTGTACAACACAAACTCGAAATCGAGTTTGCTATTCAAGGAGAAATGATATCAAGAGGAAGATCGATGTAAGATTAGCTCATCATCAAAATTTGTGCCCCAAGAAGAAGGACCAGGTAGCAAAGTTAAAATTAGCACGGTAATGATATAGCCGATCCGGCTAGGAATGACTTGAAGGATTATTAAACACGTAGGCAATGAAGATTTCTAACACTTGTTGGATCGCAGTGCGGACTCGATTCCATTATCGGTGTCCTTGAGTGTCTAACAACTCAGAACCCGGGGGAAAATTGGAATCGATGAGAAATAATAGTAGATGAAGAACTCATAAGGAGTTATGCAGTTCCATGATATTCTCGAGATATCATAGTGTAATACTCGACGGTAGATCAAAGTAAAGGTTGGACATGTGCAATGATCTGCAGAAGGCAAGTGCTTCAACTTGTCCGAGAAATGGTATTAAGGAGAAAATATGGTCGGAACCATGATTGCAAAGGACCAAACATAGATACATGACGAACTTATAACAAGGGGATTATTATTGTTTACAAGAAGCTTCAATGATAAGTTCCACATCGGGTCCACGGGCATGAACGCAAAGGCTCAAGGTCGACTCCCACTTCTTCAAGGCATAACTTTTCATTTTACTTCTCGCTTTTGATGAAGCTGTAGTGTAGAAATTTTATCTGGTGGAACAGTAGAAGAGTATGACTCGCGAAACCTTCGGGTTCATATGGTTTGGGGAAGGCATAGGTTCAACCCATCGGGGCATCTTAGGAGCATATACCACAAATTTCAGGAATAAATAACACAAGCTCGATACTAGAGCATGCTTGAGAAAGCATAGGATACAATTTACCAAAGGCATTATGTATCCGAGGAAAGGCTCACAAGCTTATAGAATATGAAGTACGTTGTCGGATAAAATCCAACAAAGGATCTGGTGGTCCACAAGGGATCTAATGTGAGCATCGGTACTCAACTGGAGGAAGAAAGAATTCAAGGAGATCATATTATAGAAACAACTGACTAACTCAAAGCTCAATGCAAAGGAATTATGATTTCCAAGACAAGGGATGAGAAGCAATGCTCTGATTAGGTATGGATAAGTTGAATATCCTTAGGGGTACAATCGATGGCAATTTGATTGGTCGAGATCCAGCTCATGTCCGGGATGACGTCTGAATTGGAAGGATAAATTCCAGGGAACAACTGATGATTGTGTGCATTCACACACATGTTGAATCAAAAGGATCAGAATGACAATCACAATTTTTTTTGAAGTAAATTGCTAGACTAATGGAATTAACCGGAATGAAAGTATGCAAGAATTCCAAGAACAACAAGTTGTTGAGGATTTTTAGAAAGATCAAATAGTATTTCGAAGTCTTTTGTGGGACACCAGAACAATTGGGAATGAGTGGATACTTGATAAGTGCGAGGAATTATGGTATTCGGCGGCAAGGAACTACAAGGCAGTGGTACAAGGGATTCTTAAAATTCGGAGAGCAATTCGATGCATCTTGTAACAACAAGAGAAACTCAGAGTAATTGCATGAACAACAAGTGTATGTCATTATCCATATGGATATATCGGTAGTAGGGAATTGAAAAGGCAGAGGGCACAAGGGTCTCGGGAATGATCGAAGAGTATCTTCGGAATCCTTTGGTGCACCAAGAAATTAACTTGAGTGAGGGGCTCTCCGGGAGGAAGTAATTACGAGAATAGAAGAGAGATCAGAGTCCCAGAGTATAGACAAGAATAAAAGATCCTAATACCATCTAAATGGCAACGTGGGCCCGTAAGCTACACAACCATGTTTGTGAAAGTTTTGTAATGTCTAGACTCAACTTCGGCCAAGGAGTTTGGAAGGGGGATTCCTACAAGCAGTCGGCTTTGATACCAACTTGTGACGCCCTCAATTTGACCGTACACTAATCATACACGCAAATGTGTACGATCAAGATCATGGACTCATGGGAAGATATCACAACACAACTCTAGTCACAAAATAAAATAATACAAGCTTTATATTACAAGCTAGGGGCCTCGAGGGCTCGAATACATAAGCTCAAATGCACAAGAGTCAGCGGAAGCAATAATATCCGAGTACAGACATAAGTTAAACAAGATTGCCTTAATAAGGCTAGCACAAGCTGGGATACATATCCAAAGAGGCGCAGGCCTCCTACCTGGGATCCTCCTGATCGTCGTGAGCGGCCTGCACGTAGTAGTAGGCACCTCCAATGTAGTAGGAGTCATCGTCGACGGTGGCTTCTGGCTCCTGGACTCCATCTTCTAGTCGCAATAATCGGGTATAGAAAGGGGAAAAGGGGGAGCAAAGCAACCGTGAGTACTCATCCAAAGTACTCGCAAGCAAGGAACTACACTACCTATGTATGCATTGGTATCAAATGGAAAAGGGTAGCATATGTGGACTGAACTGTAGAATGCCGGAATAAGAGGGGGGTAGCTAGTCCTATCGAAGTCTACGCTTCTGGCAACCTCCATCTTGCAGCAGAAGAAGAGCGTAGATGATAAGTTAACCAAGTATCATCGCATAGCATAATCCTACCTGGCGATCCTCTCCTTGTCGCTCTGTTAGAGAGAGATCACCGGGTTATATCTGGCACTTGGAAGGGTGTGTTTTATTAAGTATCTGGTTCTAGTTGTCGTAAGGTCAAGGTACAACTCCGGGTCGTCCTTTTACCGAGGGACATGGCTATTCGAATCGATAAACTTCCCTACAGGGGTGCACCACATTTCCCAACACGCTCGATCCCCTTTGTCCGGACACACATTCCTGGGTCATGCCCGGCCTCGGAAGATCAACACGTCGCAACCCCACCTAGGCACAACAGAGAGGTCAGCACGCCGGTCTAAATCCAATGGCACAGGGGTCTGGGCCCATCGCCCATTGCACACCTGCATGTTGCGAGGGTGGCCGGAAAAAGACCTATCCTCCCTAATACAAGAGCAGGTGTTCCAGTCCAATCCGGCGCGCGCCGCTCAGTTGCTGACGTCATGAAGGCTTCGGCTGATACCACGACGTCGAGTGCCCATAACTGTTCCCGCGTAGTTGGTTAGTGCGTATAGGCCAGTGGCCAGACTCATATCAATTACCAAGATCTCGTTAAGTGTGTTATCTTGAAGTAACCGCGAACGCGGACCAGGGCCAGGCCCACCTCTCTCCTAGGTGGTCTCAACCTGCCCTGTCGCTCCGCCACAAAGTAACAGTTGGGGGCATCGGGAACTCAGGCCCACCACTACCTGGATGGAGCCACCTGTCCTTTCAGCCCCTCACATCGGAATCATTTGCGGGTACTCTACGACCCGACCCGACTTTAGTCACCACAGGTATCATATATGACGTATAAGTATATACCCCTGATCACCTCCCAAGTGATCACGACCCGATAGTATAACATGGCAGACGGACAAGAATGTAGGGCCACTGATGAAATACTAGCATTCTATACTAAGCATTTAGGATTACAGGGAAAGGTAACAACCGTAGTAGCAAGGACATGCTATGCATCAGAATAGGATTAATAGAAAGCAGTAACATGCTACACTACTCTAATGCAAGCAGTAGAGAGAAGAATAGGCGATATCTGGTGATCAATGGGGGCTTGCCTGGTTGCTCTGGCAAGAAGGAGGGGTCGTCAACTCCGTAGTCGAACTGGGTAGCAGCAGCGTCGGTCTCGTAGTCTACCGGAGAGAAGAGGGGGAAGAAACAATAAATACAATGCAAACATAAGCGTGACGGTGCATGACATGACAATGAGCGGTGCTAGGTTTTCCCAAACGCGGTAGTAGGTGATACCGGCGAAAGGGGGAAACATCCGGGAAAGTATTCCCGGTGTTACGCGTTTTGGACAGATGAACTGGAGGTGAAATGTTGTAGGTTCGCTATGCTAGGGACGCCTGGCATGGGTTGTGTATTCGGATTCGTCTCATCGTTCTGAACAACTTTCATGACAAAGTTTTTCCATCCGAGTTACATATTATTTTATATTAATTTTTAAAGTTTTAAATCATTTTTGGAATTAATAGAATTAATTTAATTCAAAATTCAGTTTATGACGTCAGCATGACGTCAACGGTCAACTGTCAGTTGACTTGGTCAAACGACGCGTGGGTCCTATATGTCATAGGCTTAGGTTAACTAAATTGGTTTAGTTAATTAAATAGTTGATTAGGTTAACTAATTATGCTTAAATTAAGTTAATTAATTAATTATTATTTTTAATTATGTATTTTTTATCTTTTTTTAAACATTCTGGAGGCGGGGCCCAGTGGTCATTGGCCCACTTGGGCCAGCCGGGTGTGCGGGCGTAACGGGCATGGGCGGGTGCCTGAGGGGCCGAACCCAAGCGCGTCATACGGCGGGCGAGGCCGCGGAAGGGGCGGCGCCGGCGCGGGTAGCCGAAG
>NC_041384.1:244080937-244081670 GCF_002162155.2 Triticum dicoccoides | reverse complement strand
GGGCAGGCCGCGGGCGGCGAGCCGCAGCGGAGCGAGTAGCGTAGGGCGGGGTGAGGTGCAGGAAAGCAGAGGGGAGGTGGCCGACGGCGAGATGCAGCCGCGGGTCAGAGGCTTAGCGCGGGACAACGGGGCGGCGGGCCACGGCGCGGCAGGCACCGGTGAGGCTCGCTTGGGCGGCGCGGCACAGCGAAGAGCAGCAGCAGTAGGAGAAGCAAGAGGGGGCGCGGGCATAGGCTGCAGCAGCGGGCCGACGAAGTAGGGGCAGGGCCAGGGACGTGCGGCAGGGGACGACACGGTGGGGACGAGCCGAGCGGTGCCAGCTAAGGGCGTGGGTGGCGGCCTAGCAGGTGTGGGCGCGGAGCGTGGGGGAGCGCACCCATGGGCGCGGGCAGATGCGGTGGCGCGGGGCTTGACGCGGTCACGGTCGCGGTAACCGCGGCCACTAGATGAAGACCGGGCAGCGCGGATGACGGCCTACGACGGTGAAATGAGGAGAGAAAAGAGGAGGACGGACGGCGGCTCACCCCCGTTGCAGGGGAACACCGGTGAGGCTCGGTGGAGATGCAGTTGAGGAGGAGGTCAAGGACGGCGCGGGTGATGAGGATGAGGCGGCGGGGCAACATCGGGGCGAGGTGGCCTCGGTGATCGAGCGACGTCGCGCCGTCGGGGAGGCGGGGTCCCGGTCTGGAACGAGGGGGCGAAGGAGAGGGGCGATGACGTCCGGTGAGGTCCG
>NC_041384.1:244026802-244080457 GCF_002162155.2 Triticum dicoccoides | reverse complement strand
GTGGCGGCGCGGGTGCAAGGCGTCGGGGGCGGTAGTTGGCACCCACGGGATCCGCGCGGGGGAAGGGAGAGAGAGGTGGGTGAGATCGAGGGGAGTGGGGGGGACAGTGGAGACCGGGAGGGGGAGGGAGTGGCGACGTGAGGGAAGTAGGGGTGTCGGTGGCTAGGGTTTCGGCATCAGGGGGTTAAGGGGGTGGGGATGGCCGGTCTGGCATGTGGCTGGGCCGAGGCCAGTGGGGGGAGGCCTTTTCTCTTTTCTATTTTTTATTTCACCTTTTTCCTTTTATCTATTTTTCCTTTCTAACTTAGTTTCTATTTATTTTAGTTTTAGAATATACCGAGTTAGCACCTAAATTAGTATCATTAGTACAGGCCACTGCCAAACCTAGTTTGGTACCAAAACGAGTTAGTTTAATACTTTTATAATTTAAAAGCAATTAAATTGTTATTTCAGCCACTGTTTTTATTTAGTTTAGG
This sequence comes from Triticum dicoccoides, assembly GCF_002162155.2. Classification (NCBI taxonomy): domain Eukaryota; kingdom Viridiplantae; phylum Streptophyta; class Magnoliopsida; order Poales; family Poaceae; genus Triticum; species Triticum dicoccoides. The sequence continues at coordinate 244,079,981 of NC_041384.1, read as the reverse complement.
GCATTTAAACATTTTGAAAAAGGTTGGTTCCAACACCAAAATAAGTTAGGGAATATTTGATTTAATGATAAACATTTTAGTTTTCATGTTTGAGAAGTTTAGAATTTCTCTTATTATTTGAATTTGAATTTGAACCGGATTTGGATCAACGTGAGATTAGTAACAGTAATAGTGGTGACGTGGCATCATTAGAGTGAGATTACTATAGCTTAATTATCCGGGTGTCACAGTTCGCTTCAATTCCTATATTGGAAACAATGAACCCGAGCAGTTTCCCTGCTGGAACGCCGAAGAGACATTTCTCCGAATTGAGCTGTATGTCATATGTTCGAATGTTGTCAAATGTGAGGCGTAGGTCGTCCACCAGTGATTCGACGTGTTTAGTCTTGATGACCACGTCGTCCACATATGCGTCCACTGTTTTGCCAATTTGTTTTTCCTGACATGTTTGAATCATGCGTTGGTAGGTGGCACTAGAGTTTTTGAGTCTGAAGGGCATAGTGTTGAAGCAAAAGGCCCGTACGGGGTGATAAATGCTGTTGCGGCCTGATCACACTCCATCTTAATCTGACGGTAACCTGAGTAGGCGTCAAGGAAACACAATGAATCGTGTCCGACAGTTGCGTCAATGATTTGGTTAATGTGGGGCAGCGGGAAGCAGTCCTTAGGGCAAACCTTATTGAAGTCTTTGAAATCGACACAAAGGCGCCATGATTTATCCATCTCGGTACCATGACCAGGTTCACTAGCCAGTCCGGATGCTTGATCTCTTTGATGAACCCGGCTTCAAGTAGTTTGGCTAGCTCCTCCCCCATAGCTTGTCGTTTGGGTTCGGAAAATCGCCACTATGTTTGCTTGACTGGTTTGAACCCCTTTATTATTTTGAGGCTATCACTACAAAAAAAGACACATCCGTGACATTTTGGACCGAACAATTTTTTTTTGTCATGCTTATGACACTTCTATGACGATAATTGTGACAAAACCCGGTATCATCATAGATGTGGTGGGATCCTACTTCTATGACAAAAATCATGACAGAAAATGGGCTTTTCGTCCTGGGTGGGCCGGAGACGCAGCTGCATGACATTCTTTGGGCCGTGCAAGACGGAAAAAATCATGGTAGAAGCGAGGGCGAGGAAAATATCGGGGAGTTCCCGGTTACGGTGGGTGGTCGGGGCCGAGTGATACATGGAGGTTTGCGTGTTTCTCTCGTACACGTACGCGTGTGTGTGTGCGAGGCGTTGCGCTCTAACTGAACCCGGGCGAGGCGTTGGGGTCTAACTGAACCCGAGCGATTGCACTAGCTACGTTACTGAACCCCGATCGATGCCTTGCTGTTAACTGAACCCCGAGGGATTCCTTCACTACTGCTAACTGAAGCCGATTGATGCTGCCTCTTGATGAACAGTGAAAGTTGTTGGGGGGGTTGGATGAACAGTTCCCGGTGGGGGGAGTGGATGAACAGGACCCCATGGTAGTAGAGGCCGTTGCCGCTGGATGAACAGGACCCCGATCGATCGAGCCAGTTGCGGGTGGATGAACAGGACCTCATGGAGGGCTGGATTAACATGACGACCCCGTGGAGGGCTGGTTGAACAGTAGTCGGTGGAGGGCTTGATGAACAGTATCCCATGGAGGGGTGGTTGAACAGGACCCCATGGAGAGGGCTGGCTGAACAATAACCTATGGAGGAGCGGTGGAGGCTGGATGAAGACTCGCAGGTGGAGGCCGACGGTGGATAAACAGTAGCCCGTGGAGGCTGGAGGAGGTCGACGGTGGAGATGAACAGTATCCCATGGAGTCCCGTTTTGCGGTACGCCACACCCCTCCCAATGAATAGGACCCCCGTTTCGACCGTAGCGCTCCAATACAAGTCCGTTTCCTCCATTTTGCGGTATGCCACACCCCTCTCGATCAACAGGACCCCGTTTCGACTGTAGGAGGTCCAAGAGAAGTTCGTTTCCTCTGTTTTGCGGTACGCCCGACCCCTCCCGATGAATAGAATCCCATTTTGACCGTGGCCGGTCGAACACAAGGTTGTTTCCTTCGTTCTGTGGTACGCCAGGCCTCGTTTCGATCAGCTCTTCCGTCCAAGCCGGTTCGCTCCCGATGAACACGACGACGCAGTTTCGCCGCTCTGACCCAGCCATGTATATGAGCCCTGGCCGTACAAATGCGCGAGTAGGTGTTCGAGACCCCGCCCGTATGTACGTACGTGCCTGTATTTACTTTCTTGTACCCTGGCTGTACGTACGTGTACACGATATTAACGGGACTGCATGACATGCTACGTGCACGCCTCTACTACGACACGTGCACGCCTATACTACGACACGTGCCCTTCCTTACACGGCCATGGTTCATCGCTGTAGCCTGCAGACCGACCGATCGTATGTACGTACACGTTCGAGACCTGAATGACAACGCTATGTACGCTTCGACCAGGTGGGTCCCGACTGTCAGGCACTTCCTTGCGTGCGAAGATGAAGCTGGTGGGTCCCAACAGTCAGGGGGAAATGTTTTTTCGTGAAATACGATGGCCCAGCCGATGGGTCCCTGCTGTTAGGTGGAGGAATCATTATTTTGCGCTTAATAGGGAGGCACTTCCTTGCTGCGGCCGTGGACCCAGCTGTCATCCTCTACATACAGTACTCTTCCGATGGAAGTTGATCCTTGACCATGTTGACCACACCGCGCCGGGAGCACTAGGGCGATGGACGACGGCGAGGCCTAGGAAGGGGACGACATGGAGCCGGGGAAGACGTGGCAGTGGATGCCTACGCGGAGAGGAGTACGAAGGTTCACTGGTTCGGCTGCAGTGCGAGGCTGCTGTCACCGCAGGGCCTGGCCAACGGTGGGAGTAGTAGGGGGCGGTGAGGCCTCCACGGCAGCACAACTGGCCACGGGAGGCAGGAGCAGGCGGCACGACCAGCACTGGTTTGGGCGGCTGGAGCAAGAAGACCAGAGGTTGAAGAAGCACTACAACCGTTGGATGGACATCATATGGTCACCAGAGCTAGAATTGTTCATATTGACTAAGTTGACAAAGCCGTTCGTCCACGTCAACTTAGTAGGTCCACAAGTCAGCCTCCCACTATGGTGGGTCCCAGCTAGCAGGGGGAGTATTCATTTTTATGCGTAATAAGGAGGCACTTCCTTGCGTGCAAAGATATAGCTGGTGGGTCGGAGCTGTTAGCGGGGGGAGCATTTTTTCGTGAAATACAGAGGCCCTTCCGGTGGGTCCCTGCTATCAGGTGGAGGAATCGTTATTTTCTTGTAAGAAGGAGGCATTTTCTTGTGTGCGGCCGTGGACCCAGCTGTCAGCCTCTCCACGTACAGTCCGCTTCCGATGGATGTCGTTCATTGACCATGTTGACCACGCCGCGCCGAGAGAACCAGGGCGGTGGACGACGGCGAGGCCTAGGAAGGGAACGACACTGAGCCAGGGAAGACTCGGCAGTGGTTGCCCACGCGGTGGGGAGTACGAGGGTTTACTGGTTCGGCTGCCGTCGCCGGAAAATAACAGGAGGTGTGGGTGAGTAGAGTAATGGCCTGGCCAGCAATGGAGTAGGGTGGGGCGGTGCGGCCTGTGCGACAGCATAGCCGGGCACGGGAGGCGGGAGAAGACAGTCCCACCGACGCTGGTTTTGGCGGCTGGAGCAATAAGATCAGATATTGAAGAAGCAGCATGGCTGTTGGATTAACATCCAACGATCACTGCTGCTAGAATCAGTTGTGGTTCGTACACGTCAACCTAGTAGACCCACAAGTCAGCCTCCAAATCTGTCCCAAACAGCATACAACCCAAAATTTCTAGCCAGATTCTAATTAATTTAAAAACTAAACATACCTTAATCTAAATCCAATGAAAATTTACCCGCACAAAAACAATGAAATTTAAAATATCAAAATCCGAAAGAAAAAAGTATTTTGGAACTAATTGCCTGTTTGTTGTATTTTTTTCATTTTGCAGCCCATTTATTATTACTTATAGCCCATTTCTTATTACTTATAGCCCATTTTCTGGGCAAAATGCATCCCTCCTCATCTTGAATGATTTCCGGCCCAGCAGGGCATAGAAAAGCAAGTAGGACTATGTTGGTTATTCTGCAAAAAACAAAATAGCAGGGCTAGCCATTTTTAGAAAGGAAAAAAACAAACTAGGCTAGTCATGTGGTAAACATATGAAATAAAAGCCTGGGCTAGATGGGCCACATCTCCCGCACATTCCAGTTGGTACCCTTCTCTGTCCCAAAAAAACAAAATTACTTCGCGCGCTGTTGGGTCCCTACTGCCATCCTCACCATGTATACTCATCTCCTTATTCCTCTCGGTTGTTGATCATGTTGACAACACCGGAGGGCGGCGCCGCTGTGAGTGAACCAAGGCGGAGGACCACTACAAGAAATATGTCAACTTATGACCTTCTCTTAGTGACCCCAGCTGAATTGGTCGTAAATTCACGGCCATTTCGCTTGGAAGGGCTCAAACCCTGAAATTGCTTACACCAAATGGTCACAAAGCAGACAAGTGGCGCCAATGACCTTATTTCTACCTGATTACGACCAATATAAATGGTCATGAGGTTGTGAACGTGGGTGCATTGGTACTTATTGCTATGACAAGGCGCCACCTCATCAGTTTTGCCTATGTGTCATGTCCATGTGTCAATTTTTTCCCTAGGTTGTGAAGCAACCTATATTTCTGTCATTCCCAAAATTCCCCAAACAATTGGGCATTCTTTACTATCCAAATCATTGCCTCATGACAATATTCAACTCCATTTGACTGGTAAATCTTCCTCGGCAAATTTCCAAAGTTTTTGTTCAGCTCGAACTATTGTGAAGGAAGTACTGGCTAGGCATATCCTAATGAGCTGAATTTTTGCCACATCTTTTATATTCCCGAATCATAGCTCTCCACAAAATTTGAGCCCCATCTAACAATACATGTGAGTGTGGCTTCAACATTCATATTTTTGTTCACTATGGTATGTTGCAAAGCAAGTGACACCTAGGCTCCTCCATTTGAGCTACAAATTTTCCAAGATAGTGTCCTTAGTAGATGATCATCCTCGGCCAAAACTCAGGCCCATTGGCCATGTGCACTACCCGTACCACTAATCAAACACTTGGGTGCTAATTCATGTTTGAGCTCGGTCCAGTCTCCTCGTGAGATTCTTCTATTGCCTTCTTCTTCCTAACACCTATCAGGGGAGTGCCCAACCCACTAGACATGCCTAGGCCACCCGGAACGCGTGGCAACACCATGGTCACGCGGTGACCACGCGACGGGCATGCGAGTCTACGCGCTTTGGAGATGGGGCCCTGGGCCACCATCCAAACCTCAACGTATCGCCACCAAACCATGTATTTCTGATTAAATAGATACTTTACTACCTAGAAATGATTTTTTGAAAAAATAAAGAGCAAACTATGAGGCAGCTGCAGTTCAAATTTGTCCCGCTTTCTACTGAATCGGCAAAATTTGTCTTTTTCACCAGAGGTGGATAAAAACTTTTGGCACCCAACCACTTTGTCAATTGTGCATTAAACATGGCCTAGTATTTTATAAAATTGATTTGGTCCAATTTTGCAACAAATATATGGTAGGTCCTTCACAAAAAACTCATTTTGGGCACTCAAAAAATGGAAAATTGATTTTTCGTCCAAAGAAAATGAAAACTCCCTTAGGCAACATCGTTTGTCATTCCAATATTCACGCTTGTGCACAATATGAGATCATTTGAACAAACTATGCCATGAATGTGGCCATAAGATTGATCATTTGGCTTGGAAGCCATGAATCTTCAAAGATGATAGCTCATTTCTGAGAACACTTTTTTTAAATAATTGTCGTATTATAAGTTTATTATTTTTCCTGGGAACTTGGTCATATATAATGACACAATGCGAAGGTTTCCCAATTTTTTTATTTTTTTTTAATTTTTTGTGCCCGTTTCAAAATGCGGTCAGAACGGCGGGAATGACCGTTCCTAGCTAGTGGCTGGATCTTGGAATTTTTTTGGTGTTTCTCCGATTAAATAGATACTTATGTACCTAGAAATGATTTTTGAAAAAAAATAAAGAGCAAACTATGAGGCAACTGCAGTTCAAATATGACCCGCTTCCAGCTGAATCAGCGAAAATTTGTCTTTTTCATGAGAGGTGGATCAAAACTTTTTAAACCCAACCATTGTGTCAATTGTGCATTAAATATGGCCTAATATTTTCTAAAAATGGTGTGGTACAATTTTGCAACAAATATATGGTAGGTCCTTCACATTAAAACTCATTTTGGGAACTCGGAAAATGCAAAATGAATTTTTTGTCCAAAGAAAATGAAAATTTTCTTAGGCAACATTGTTTGCTATTTTAAGATGCACCCTTCTGCACATATTTTAAAATCTATGGGTTCCAATTTTGCAACTAATATTTGGTAGATTCTCCACATAAATAGAGGGAGTTCATGTTTTTTTTGTCATAACTATTATGCTCAACTGGGCCGAAAATTGTCCAGCCCAGTCCTGCCTGGGCCTTAGGCCCGTTGGACAGCGGCTCGAGCACCACCTTCCATTAGATGTTGATCTGATGGTGGGGAGCGCGCGCGTCTGGAATAAAGCAGACACTTCCTCCGGAAACCCTAGCCTCCTCCCACTCGATCCCCTCCCCCACCAAAAACCCTAGCCTCCTCCCACTCGATCCCCTGTCATTCTCTCTCCCTCTCCCCCGACGCCTCCTCCACATCAGATCGAGCGCGCCGCCCGCTCCCTCTCGCTTTCGCTTTTGCTTTCGTTCGAATTCGGACGGACGCCGACGCCATCGATGCAGGAGGGGAGCAGCGAGGCCATCCAAGACGGCAGGGCCATGTCCGCCTCGTCGGTGGGGACGGAGACGGTGCCACGGCAGCAAGATGGTGAGGGGCGCACTGGCCAGCGCGTGGGGCTCTACGTCCGCGGCACCATCCTCGGATACAAGAGGTGAGCAGCTCCCTCTGCCGGTGCGTCTCTACTCCTTCTCCCTCGCATGGCATCTGAATCCATGGTCTTGGTTGGGCACGCAGATACAGGCAGATCCAAGTGAACACCAGGGAGGACATGTTCTGGTACGACGGCAAAATGATGGCCTATGTCTACAAGGCCAAGACCAAGGCAATGACACCAACTACCACTGCATCTGGGGCAAGGTCTTCCGCACCCACGGAAACACTGGCGTCGTCCGCGCAAGTTCACCCCAGCCGAGGCCATGGTGAGTTGTTCGGTCGAACTTCTCCGGTTGTCTGTTTCGGTGGCATGCGTGCTGCTCTTTGATGTACTGACTTGTGTTGCCTGCTGAGTGCTGACGGTGTTTCGTGGGATTGATTAATATCTCGCCGGTTGTTTTTTGCTTCTTTAGGGGATTAATCTAGATCCTCGGGGTCGTTGGCGGCGGCGGCCCTCCCTGACGTCTCCAGCTGCACCGGCTCGTCAGAGGCCGCGAAGAGCGGACGCAGAGATGCACCACACGCCCGAATTCTTGGTATGATGCAATTATTAGGTTCATTTTGTTTCACGCCATTTCATCTATCTAGCTGCACATCGTGCATGGTATCTAGCAATGTAACCCCTTTCCATGTGTCCTTTCACATCATCTAGTTAGTGAGACAAGAGGTGGAGAAGCATAACAATAAAAAAGTCCAGTCAATCTCCTAAGATACACTACAATATGTCATGTCAGTATACAACCCCAACATGCAACATGCAGTAGCCCAGGGGGACTGTCTATACTCCATCACATGGCGACCCTAAGAAAATGCAGAGAACACACTTCCAGACTAATCAATCATGCATGCCCGTATCATTTGCTTTGCTTAATTTTTCTCAGTTTAGCTTACGAATCTCTTGTCTGTGTATTTTTTGCTGCCAGAAGGGATCTGGATAGGTTGCAACTGGGAGTAAAATATGCGTCTGAACTGATAGTGCGAAAATCGACGACCAAGATCCACTTCAGCTTGGTAGTGACCTATGAGAGATCTGTGGTGGTAAGCGGCACGTGTTTGATCCCTGGGCATCGGTTCATTTATGATGTTTGATCCTGGCCGTCGGTTGGTTGTCGGGATGGAGGATTCTTTTCAGTTGTTATGGTAGGGAACCCCTTCGTCCCTATCTACAAAGGCCATGCATTAGATACACTTTGATGCTATTTCTAGCATGAATTTTTATTTCAGACATAAAACTAAAATTCTGAATAACTAATTTTTTAATTCCGATCCGATTCGCCCGCTTGGATTCGATTCCTATGCATGCTTGTGTACCTAAAAATTCTGTACACTTGTTGTTGTTGTTGTTGACCGTGCAGTCTAAAAAACAACACTCTCATTATAGTGTACTTGGTTGTGTATGTGATGATTGCAGTGACGATCTTTGACATTTGAAAGATAAATGGCATGTTCCTCGTTCTCACCTTTGAGTAGTTGTGATATTGCGTTAAAGAGTCATTTCTCATTTGTTCTGTTAAAGTTGTCTACACTCTTCCCAAGAGATGTTGTTTCTTATTATTCATACTTAAACGGCTTAAAGTTGTAGCAGCTGTGAATACTTAAACGCGAAACCTTATGAGAGCTACTGCCACTTTGAGCTGCTGCAACTGCTCTTAGTTTAATAATTTTAACTCTTCTAGCATTTTCAAGTATGCACAGTGTATTAGTGTATCATCATCTGTGTTGTTTGATTTATATATGGTGCTGATGGTCTTGCTCACCCTGTGTCTACCTACTACCTGCAGATCAACGAGTCTCTGGCTCGCGACCTGATGGAGAGGGGACTCATCACTCGTACTCATCACTCATCAGGATGGTGTCAATATTGTGGGAACTATTCTAGTGCCTGATCTGTATCCCAATTCAGGCTCCAAATGCGCCCCATTTACTTCACCTCTAGAATATCTCTTTGCTGCCTTTGTGGAATAGTAACATATGAATTGTCATACCTGCTTAAATCTTAGTCGCTACATGCTAGTAGGAGATTATTTACCAATTCTATCTTCTGCGATTAAAACAAATCCACGACGGAGTTGCAGCAAACAGATTTTACCAGTTATGTCTTCTGTATCAAAACAAATCCACAACAATTTTCCAATGACAGTAGTAGCAAACTGATTTTTATCAATATTGTGCAAATTTCTCTAAAGTAGAAGTTGCTATTCCTTTTCCTTAAGTTAGTTGTGCATTTATAAACCTATTTGAACTTTTCTAGTTCTTCAATGTATCCATCCATAAATGTTGTATATAGATTGTTTTGAAATGTGTTTTTTTGTTAGCTTATGTCGTGCATCACAAATGGTATCAAGTTCCAGTTTTAGTTTTGTTGTTGTTAACCTCTACAATCCTTGTCTATAATCCTTATCAGCATATAATTAAGTATATGAATGAATCCTTTTGAGTATCTGAAACTAGATGTTTTGTTGCTCATAGTAATTAAAAGGAGTGGCCAGTTTCTAATCACACATTGTTATTATCACTTCATGGCTTGATCTGTTGTGTAAGGCTGCTGTAGGTGCTGAACTGTGATCATTTTTTATGGCTCACATGCATGCTACGTGTTTGCTGACTTGGCATGACGTGCACAGAAACTTCAGGGCATTCATACTGAATAGCACTTCTTAATTTTCATGCAGACTTGCTCTAGCTCTTCTTAATTTTCATGCATATTTCTTTCCGGACTTAAATCTTACTAAATAGCACCCCATCACTTGGTGCTGTTCTTATTCATCCTATATCCTCGCTGTTCTGTTTTCTTGTTGGCAGATATTTTGCCTAAATTCAAGACGTAAGAAGATGTTCAAAGAAGCGCCAAGACATTTTTGTAGACCAAGTTAGCTAATAATAGCTGGGTTTTTTGGGCATTGTGAACTCCAGAATTTCTTGTATCTTCTCTGTTTTTGAATGAAATGTTGTATGTTTCAGAATTACAATTTTTGCTTCATATGAAATAGTAATCATGTATGTGATTTAAAAATGTGTGCAATGGAAACATGACTCATGCGACCCACTTATCAAAATAATTTGAGCACATTTGAAATTTCTGATGTGTGGGACCAGTGTATGATATTATGATATTTGGGACAAATGTAAAACAGTGGAAAATAAAATGGCAAAAAATAAAAGATACGCTTTTAAAGGCCGCATCTAGAAATAAAAAGGCCGAATTACTGGGCCAGGCCCATGTAGCTAGCAAAAATTAATAGGAAAAATAAATATTAAAAAGGCCGAATTGTTGGGCTAGGCCCATGTAGAAAACTGAATTGGACCGGGCTGATTCTTGTGCCACATCAGCTTGCCATGTTGGATGCCTACATGGCATGGGGAGGCTGCTAGTGACCAAAAATTTGGTCAAAGAACCAACGACCTTTTGCATATCAGAAAGAAGGTCGTTAATTTCATTTTACGACCGCCAGCTTTTGACCTTCTGTTTTTGGTCACAAAAAGGTCGCAAATGAAAACCTATGACCTTTCAGGGACCAATAGTGAGGGTCACAAGTTGACATATTTCTTGTAATGGACGATGGTGAGGCCTTAGACGAGAACGAACAGGAGCCGGGGAAGATGCGCATAGTTTTAGGATGCGATGTGGCCACGATGCGTGCGCGGCAGCACAGCCCGCCATGGAAGGCGGGGGCAGGCGGTCTAGCCGGCGCTGGTTTGGCTTTGGCGGCTGGAGAAAGAAGAGACTGAAGAAACACGATAGACATTGAATGTCAATCCAATGGTCAAGGTTGGCACAATCGAATATTGACTAAGCTGACACCAACTAGCATACTTTTTATCGTAACATCCCAATTTTTTATTTGGATGTTATTTAGATCATTCATATGCATTCATCACTTGCGCATTTTTGTATTTATTTTATTTAAATTTTTGATCCTAGAAACCTTAAGCAACTCAAGGACCAATTGAGAGAGTTGGAGGTTTTCACAAAAATCTATTTTTGAATTTTCAAAATTGGCAAATTGGATCAAAGTGATTTATTCGAAAATTATTTTTCCAATTATTTTCAAATAAAAAAATAATGAGAGAAGATAATATGACTTCTTCAAAAACAGCAAAGAAATATTGAAAAATTAATTTTGAATAAAAATATATTTTAATTTGATTTTATTTATGTGTTTAGTTATTTTTATTAGTACTAAAAAATTTATTTTTTTAGGCATTTAGGTCCAGAAAAATGTTCACTTTAGCCCATTTAATTAGGAGGGACTGTGAGAATTTTTTTTGGAATTTTAAAAAATATTTTTATTAGGTTTTTCGTTTTTTTCATACTTCCGGAAAATGTTTAAAAAAACTTCTAGGCCGCCGAGCTGGGCCGAATCCTAGCCGGCAACCACCTTCGTCCCCGTGCCCAACCGGGACTCCTCCAGAAGTCCGGCGCTGACTTGGCCTCGGCTGCCCCCTCCCTCAAGGCGACGCCTGTGCCATTATAAACCGCCGCCCCCCGCCTCCTCTCCCCACCGCCGCCGCTAGCCACCGCCTCCTCACGCAACCGCTAGCCACCGCATCCTCTCGCAGCCGCCGCCGCTCGCCTCGCTGTCGCGCCGCCGCCCCGTCGCCGCCAGCCGCCGCCGCCCGCCTCGCTGTCGCGCCGCCGCCCCGTCGCCGCCATCCACCTGAAGCCGGAGCCCGTCGCCATCGGAGCCCGCCACCGCCGGAGCCGCCGGCTGGTTTATCCGATCCGGTAATAACCCGTCCCCGGTTCACCGGTTTTCTTTTAGGGTTCGGTTTTTGTTTTGGTTTTTTCGGTTCGATCTATCTAGCGAACATTCGTTCATTTAGATCTGTTAATGATCGGTTTCGTTCCTTAGTCTCTCGTAGCGGACGTTCTTCCGATATATTTTTTTTCTTTTTTTATTTTCGGCCAGGGACCCATTCATAAATATTTTCTTCACAGATTAGCCCCTGATCTTTAAACCCTCGCCACTTTTTGCTCGTTTATCCAAATCCATTTAAACCAATGCCAAATTCTTCATTATGATCCCGTATGTCTAGATAACCAACGTAAGCATGTTTTTGAAGATAAAAATTTGGTTTCAAAAAGATTTGAATTTGAACTTCTTTTGATCGTAACTTGAATTTCGTAATTCCGTTTTGGTTGATTCTTTTTGCATATCGAAGTTCTCGACCTAAACTTTCTGTTAACATCTTTTTCTTTGGTTTTGTTTGCATCTTGATGCTTGAGTGCTTATGTAGGCTATGTTTGTTTATGATAGATTTTCCGGAGTGCGAAGCTTGCTACTACGAATCTCTAGGGTTTTTCGATCGTCGGCAAGGCAAGTTACACTTTGATCATACTTTATTTCCCAGTTTTTATGCATTAGTTTCACTGTCAAACATTGCATGAGTACGATTGGGAACATGTGGTTATTGCTATGTAGTTGATGTGGTATGAACCTAATACCTTTCATCACCCCAGGAATATACGTTATGCTCATATTGCTTAGCCATGCTCGTAGACGGGGCTTGGTATGTGAGGATCATGCAAGTTGTGAGAGATATTAACTAAGGGAAAACTTAAGGTGGCTACTTTAATACACATCTGGGTGGATTGGTTGTGGGCACCTGGGGAATCCAGTGTTGTCCTAGGAGATCCCGGGGAACCTGTGTGATCATCCTATGGAATGCCACCCAGGCTCAAAGGGATCATAAGATTATTCATGCTAAGAAACTTCCGTGTGTAGCCACAAGCCATTATGGTCTCTGTCATAGTTAAGTAAGTTGTGGGAAACCTTTCCATGATTGGCTAGCAGATGTAGGGAAATTGTAGGTGTACCGGCCTATCTATCGGTTAAGGGGACCTCTTCAGAAAGGCTATGTCTCGATCTTCCGATCATGGATGCGGTTGAGTCTTGTGGCGAAAAGTACACAAATCTCCACAGAGTGTACAAACTAATGATGATAAGCCGTGTCCCCAGTTATGGACATCTTGAGTATCTGGTATTTGAGTTATTGGTTGATCTCATCACTTTACTCAATAAATTTGTTGGGTTATTATTATTATTACTTGATAATTTTTTGATTGAGTTGGGGATACCTTCTCAATAATGGCAAAAACTTGGTAGTAAATAAAATATATTTCTTTGTTGTAGGGAAAAATTAGCTTTATATAAATATTAAACTTAGAGCCTCCACCAACCAAATATGCATGTAGTGATTGCTATTGTTCATCTTTGCTCTCTAGTGTGATCTTGCCAGTATATTCCATGTGCTGACCTACACGGCTACAACGTCTCATGTTGCAGAATTTCCAGACGAGGATTAAGGTGCGATAGGTCGTTGTCTTGCACTCAGTTGTGTCGTGGAGTTGGATGGACTCATTTACCTTTGAAGCTTCCGCAGTTATTTTATTAGATGGCCTTTAGCCATATTATTGCAATAATCACTCTTTATGAGGACCTCGATGTAATAAGTGTGTGATTGAACTCTGTTATAATTCCTCAAGTATTGTGTGTGTCAGCATACCGATCCAGGGATGACACTTAAGCACAGAGACTGCGATCCATTCGGGTCGGGTCGCTACAAGATGGTATCAGAGCCCACACTGACTGTAGGATGCGACCACTAGGAAAAGCCACAGGATACTCTTCTCCACTCATTTCTAATTCTTCTCTATTTCTACTCTATAGATGTCGGACCCCAGGAACAAGTTCACTCAGCCGGATGATGACACCCCTTTCGGACGACACTTGAAGGAAGTCACCAAGTACCTGAACATCAGCATACCAAGCTTCACCGGAACCTTCAATGCAACTTTACCAGAAGAGGAGTGCTGGACGATTCAAGTTCGTGTCCCTGGAAGGACTTTTGCACCAATTATCGAGCACTTCGAGTTTTCTTTTGATGCACCAATCTAGAGCTTAGGAAAGAGCATGGCCGCCCACATCACCATTGGACGCATAGGCGAGGTGTACAACAAGGATCTTAAAGACATCGTCTATCAGATATGTGGACGATGGGATGAGCAATGGGAGATGATTCGCACCAGGAAGGATGGATCTATTTCAGCCTACATACAGGAGTTGAACCAACACATTCGTTGTTATGAGAATCAGATGTGCGCTAACATCATTGATACGAAGAAGGTGATGACCCCGAATATGGAGCTAGAAGAGGAACTCAAGGCCACTCACGATGGATACGAATAGGAAGTTGCTATGCTACTGGAGCAGAATGAAGACCTGAGGAAGAAGATAGGAATATCTGTAATGAAATCGGAACCTAAAGGGGACATTCGTTCTGAAGACTACATCATACTTGATGACACCGACACCGACACCGACAGTGATGCTGAAGAAGATGGAGATGACCAGGACAGTGATGATTTTGAAGACGAAGTTGGAGCTGATATTATGGAGTCTTCCACCGATCAAAATTTCTAGTCGACCACCATATTACTATTAGAATTTTCCCAAGTAGTTAGAATCGTTCGCGAGATCTTGTAATAGTACCTTAGATCAATTGTATGAATATTGTTTGAATTGAGTGGTGTGGATTGAATATGTTTGTCTCATGTGCATATGGGTAGTGAAATATCTCCTTAGACCCTATTCTATTCTGTTCTCACCCCTCTAACTTATCAGATGCCTCCGAGATGTGACCCCGGATTCGTTTTCTCGCCGGAGCACACCCAGTTGATCCCACATCAGAATGCCTTGATGCAGTTTCTCATCCAGAACCAAGGCAACAACAACAACCCACCGCCACCACCCCCAGTTGACAACCTAGCCCGTTTCCTAAGGTTGAATCCGCCGGTGTTCTCTAGCAGCACTGAGCCGATTGTTGCTGATGATTGGCTCTGCAAGATCGGAAGAGAGCTAACAACTGCTGGATGCACGGATGCGAAGAAGGTGTGCTTTGCCGGACATCAGCTTGATGGACCCGCAACCTCATGGTGGGAGAACTACACTGCCACCTTCCCCGTGGCCAATGTTACATGGGACCAGTTTCAGCAGGCCTTCCGCACCGCACATGTCTCAGTTGGAGCCATGAGTACGAAGAAGCGTAAGTTCTGCAACTTATGCCAAGGGAATCGTACTGTGGCGCAGTATGTGGATGAGTTCAACAAGTTATCACGCTACGCCCCAGATGGTGTGGCCACAAATGCCGCGAAGCAGGAGAAGTTTGTTGAAGGACCGAATGATGAGCTGAGTATGCATTTGATGGTGGCAACATTCACAAGCTATCAGGAGCTAGTAGACAGGACCCTCATGATTGAAGGCAAGAAGCAGCAGATAGAGAACCACAAGCGGAAGTATGGACAAGGAAAGTACAACTCTGGAGCTGAGCAGAAGCTCCGCTATTCCCCGTACTTGGGAGGACACACTCATACCCATGGAGGACATAACCATGGAGGCCATTCTCACAATGGAGGAAATTCACACAACCAAAGTGGCCCTAAGAATGGTAATGGGAGTGGAGGTAACAACAGTCAGAGCCGTCCCAACCCAGCAACCCCCGACAAGAAGGATCCGAGTCACATTACTTGTTACAAGTGCGGGAAGACCGGACACTACGCCAATGACTGTCTTGAGGTAAAGAATGGAAATCGTAGTGGAAGCTCAGGAAAGAAGCAAAACCCTTTCACCAGGGGACAAGTGAATCATGTCTACATGGAAGAAGCTGGCAAGCAGCCTGACGTAGTTATTGGTATGTTTTTGATTAAGTCATTTATAGCCCTTCTTCTTTTTGACATTGGTGCATCGCATTCATACATATCAAGGGGATTTGTGGACAAGTTTTAGTTGCCAACCGTAGCCCTTAAGACACCTATGTTCGTAAGCTCGCCAAGAGCGGAGTATATGGCTAGCCAGGGATGTTTTCAGCTGCCATTGATCATAGGTAGGCATGTTTTTCCCACAGATCTCGTTATTCTGGAATCATAAGGATTAGATGTGATACTAGGCATGTATTGGCTATCCAAGTATGGGGGAAACATCGATGGTGCTAGTAATCAATTCTTCTCAACACCCTAGAGGGGAAATGGATCAAGTATGTGTCTAGGCATGCGCCAAGGAGGACTCAAGTAAATTCACTCTCGGGAGTTGTTCAGGAGGAAGTGCTAGCTGTGAAGGATTGCCCCGATGCATTCCCAAAGGAATTACCAGGCATGCCACTAGACCGAGACATAGAGTTTTTGATTGAGGTGTTGCCAGGCACCGGACTAATATCTAAGAGACCGTATTGGATGCCCGCAAATGATCTGGAGGAAATTAAGAAGCAGATTACAGAGTTTTTGGAGAAAGATTATATTCAACCAAGTTCATCACCGTGTGTAGCGACCCGACCTCAAACGGTCGAATCTCTATGCATAAGTGTCATCCCTGGATCGGTAATGCTGACACACACAGTACTTCGAAGGATATATAACAAAGTAGCAATCACACACTTACTGCATCGATAAATGCTATCACTACATGCATATATGGCTGGTGGAGGCTCTACGGTTATAATGTTTTGCGGAAAGCCAATTTTTCCCTACAACAAAGGAATATATTTTATTTAACTATCATGGTAGTTGTTAAACATTGAGAAGGTTCCTCCAACTCAATCCACAATTAACAGTAATTATCAACCCAACAAATTAATTTAGAGTGATGAGATCAACATGATAATCGAAGAACCAGATACTCAAGATGCCCATAACCGGGGACACGGCTAACCATGATTAGTTTGTACACTCTGCAGAGGTTTGCGCACTTTTCCCCACAAGGCCCGATCTCCTTCGTTGGATTTCTCGCACTACATGATGTTTGAGAAACGGATGACCGAGACACAGTGTTTCATAAACATTTACTCTTTACTCTGGGTGGACAATTACACATACTTTCACCTACATCTGCTAGCCCACCACTGAAAGAGGTCATGCAACATACTCAACTATGCTAGAGCCCATAATAGCTTGTGGCTGCACACGGAAGTTTCTAGCATGAATAATCTTATGATCCCTTTGAGCTGGGTGGTGAACCATAGGATGATCACACGGGTGATAACCCACAAGTATAGGGGATCACAACAGTTTTCGCGGGTAGAGTATTCAACCCAAATTTATTGATTCGACACAAGGGGAGACAAAGAATATTCTCAAGTATTAGCAGCTGAGTTGTCAATTCAACCACACCTGGAAACTTAATATATGCAGCAAAGTGTTTAGTAGCAAAGTAATATGATAGTAGTGGTAACGGTAGCAAAAAGGGTAATGGTAGCAAAAGTAGTGTTTTTGGTATTTTGTAGTGATGATAGCAATAGCAACGGAAAAGTAAATAGCAAAGAACAATGTATGGAAAGCTCGTAGGCAATGGATCAGTGATAGAGAATTATGCCGGATGCGGTTCATCATGTAACACTCATAACCTAGGGTGACATAGAACTAGCTCCAATTCATCAATGTAATGTAGGCATCTATTCCGAATATAGTCATACGTGCTTATGGAAAAGAACTTGCATGACATCTTTTGTCCTACCCTCCCATGGCAGCGGGGTCCTAGCGGAAACTAAGGGATATTAAGGCCTCCTTTTAATACAGTATCGGACCAAAGCATTAACACATAGTGAATACATGAACTCCTCAAACTACGGTCATCACCGGTAAGTATCCTGATTATTGTCACTTAGGGGTTAACGGATCATAACACATAATAGGTGACTATAGACTTGTAAGATAGGATCAAGAACTCTCTTATATTGCAGAAAACATAATAGGTTCAGATCTTAAATCATGGCACTCGGGCCCTAGTGACAAGCATTAAACATAGCAAAGTCATAGCAACATCAATCTCAGAACATAGTGGATACTAGGGATCAAACCCTAACAAAACTAACTCGATTACATGATAAATCTCATCCAACCCATCACCGTCCAACAAGCCTACGATGGAATTACTCACACACGGTGGTGAGCATCATGAAATTGGTGATGGAGGAAAGTTGATGATGACGATGGCGACGGATTCCCCTCTCCGGAGCCCCGAACGGACTCCAGATCAACCCTCCCGAGAGGTTTTAGGGCTTGGCGGCGGCTCGGTATCATAAAACGTGATGAATCCTTCTCCCTGATTTTTTTTCTCCCTGAAAGCAAATATATAGAGTTGGAGTTGAGGTCGGAGGAGCTCCAGGGGGCCCACAACATAGGGGGCGTGCCCTGGGGGGCAGGCGCGCCCCTACCCTCATGGCTAGGGTGTGGGCCCCCTGGTCTTCATCTTTTGCAAGGATTTTTTTATTATTTCCAAAAAGATGCTCCGTGAAGTTTCAAGTCATTCCAAGAACTTTTGTTTCTGCACATAAATAACACCATGGTAATTCTGCTGAAAACAGCGTCAGTCCGGGTTAGTTCCATTCGAATCATGCAAGTTAGAGTCCAAAACAAGGGCAAAACTATTTGGAAAAGTAGATACGATGGAGACGTATCAACTCCCCCCAAGATTAAACCTTTGTTTGTCCTCAAGCAATTCAGTTGACAAACTGAAAGTGATAAAGAAAAACAGAAGGTGAATCAAGTGCAGAGCTAGATGGCCGTTCCTTACCTCCCCTCGTAGTTGAGGGACAAATCTTGGTTTTTGGATCTCTCAAGTTCTTCATAATGATAAGTAGATATAAATCCCAAGTGACTCAAAGAATAGAACTATACTCCCCGGCAAGGGCGCTAGAAAATAGTCTTGATAACCCACAAGCATAGGGGATCGCAACAGTTTTCGAGGGTAGAGTATTCAACCCAAATTTATTGATTCGACACAAGGGGAGCCAAAGAATATTCTCAAGTATTAGCAGCTGAGTTGTCAATTCAACCACACCTGGAAACTTAATATCTGCAGCAAAGTGTTTAGTAGCAAAGTAATATGATAGTAGTGGTAACGGTAGCAAAAAGGGTAATGGTAGCAAAAGTAGTGTTTTTGGTATTTTGTAGTGATGATAGCAATAGCAATGGAAATGTAAATAGCAAAGAACAATATATGGAAAGCTCGTAGGCAATGGATCGGTGATAGAGAATTATGCCGGATGCGGTTCATCATGTAACACTCATAACCTAGGGTGACACAGAACTAGCTCCAATTCATCAATGTAATGTAGGCATCTATTCCGAATATAGTCATACGTGCTTATGGAAAAGAACTTGCATGACATCTTTTGTCCTACCCTCCCATGGTAGCGGGGTCCTAGCGGAAACTAAGGGATATTAAGGCCTCCTTTTAATACAGTATCGGACCAAAGCATTAACACATAGTGAATACATGAACTCCTCAAACTACGATCATCACCGGTAAGTATCCCGATTATTGTCACTTAGGGGTTAACGGATCATAACACATAATAGGTGACTATAGACTTGTAAGATAGGATCAAGAACTCTCTTATATTGAAGATAACATAATAGGTTCAGATCTTAAATCATGGCACTCGGGCCCTAGTGACAAGCATTAAACATAGCAAAGTCATAGCAACATCAATCTCAGAACATAGTGGATACTAGGGATCAAACCCTAACAAAACTAACTCGATTACATGATAAATCTCATCCAACCCATCACCTTCCAGCAAGCCTACGATGGAATTACTCACACACGGTGGTGAGCATCATGAAATTGGTGATGGAGGAAAGTTGATGATGATGATGGCGACGGATTCCCCTCTCCGGAGCCCCGAACGGACTCCAGATCAGCCCTCCCGAGAGGTTTTAGGGCTTGGCGGCAGCTCCGTATCATAAAATGTGATGAATCCTTCTCCCTGATTTTTTTTCTCCCCGAAAGCAAATATATAGAGTTGGAGTTGAGGTCGGAGGAGCTCCAGGGGGCCCACGACATAGGGGGCATGCCCTGGGGGGCAGGCGCGCCCCTACCCTCATGGCTAGCGTGTGGGCCCCCTGGTCTTCATCTTTTGCAAGTATTTTTTTATTATTTCCAAAAAGACGCTCCGTGAAGTTTCAAGTCATTCCAAGAACTTTTGTTTCTGCACATAAATAACACCATGGTAATTCTGCTGAAAACAGCGTCAGTCCGGGTTAGTTCCATTCGAATCATGCAAGTTAGAGTCCAAAACAAGGGCAAAACTGTTTGGAAAAGTAGATACGATGGAGACGTATCAACTCCCCCAAGCTTAAACCTTTGTTTGTCCTCAAGCAATTCAGTTGACAAACTGAAAGTGATAAAGAAAAACTTTTACAAACTCTATTTGCTCTTGTTGTTATAAATATGTAAAGCCAGCATTCAAGTTTTTAGAAAAGATAATGAACTAACCATATTCACAATAACGCTTAGGTCTCATGTTTACTCGTATCAATGGCATAATCAACTAGCGATCAATAATAATAAATCTCGGATGACAACACTTTCTCAAAACAATCATAATATGATATAATAAGATGGTATCTCGCTAGCCCTTTCTGAGACCGCAAAATATAAATGCAGAGCACCTTTAAAGATCAAGGACTGACTAGACACTGTAATTCATGGTAAAAGAGATGCAGTCAAGTCATAATCAATGTAAACTAATAGTAATGAATGCAAATGACAGTAGTGCTCTCCAACTGGTGCTTTTTAATAAGAGGATGATGACTCAACATAAAAGTAAATAGATAGGCCCTTCGCAGAGGGAAGCAAGGATTTGTAGAGGTGCCAGAGCTTGGTTTTGAAATAGAGGTGAATAATATTTTGAGCGGTATACTTCCATTGTCAACATAACAACCAAGAGATGGCGATATCTTCCATGCTACACACATTATAGGCGGTTTCCAAACAGAATGGTAAAGTTTATACTCCCCTCCACCAACATGCATCAATCCATGGCTTGCTTGAAACAACGAATGCCTCCAACTAACAAGAGTCCCAGGGGGAGTTTTGTTTGCAATTATTTTGATTTAGTTTGCATAAAGCATGGGACTGGGCATCCTGGTGACCAGCCATTTTCTCGTGAGTGAGGAGCGGAGTCCACTCCTGTTGAGAATAACTTGCCTCATGGAAGATACGCACAACCCTAATTGATACATGAGCTATTGGAGCATACAAAACATGATATTTATTTGAAGGTTTAGAGTTTGGCACATACAAATTTACTTGGAACGGCAGGTAGATACTGTATATATGTAGGTATGGTGGACTCATATGGAATAACTTTGGGGTTTATGGGATTGGATGCACAAGCAGTATTCCCGCTTAGTACAAGTGAAGGCTAGCAAAAGACTGGGAAGCGACCAGCTAGAGAGTGACAACAGTCGTAAACATGCATTAAAATTAATCAACACCGAATGCAAGCATGAGTAGGATATAATTCACCATGAACATAAATATCGTAGAGGCTATGTTGATTTTGTTTCAACTACATGCGTGAACATGTGCCAAGTCAAGCCACTCGAGTCGTTCAAAAGAGGATACCACCCTATCATACCACATCACAACAATTTTAATAGCATGTTGGCACGGAAGGTAAACCATTATAAGCTCCTAGCTAATTAAGCAAGGCACAAGAAACTATGATCTCTAGTTGTCATTGCAAACATGTTTATTCATAATAGGCTGAATCAGGAACGATGAACTAATCATATTTACAAAAACAAGAGAGGTCGAGTTCATACTAGCTTTTCTCATCTCAATCAGTCCATCATATATCGTCATAATTGCCTTTCACTTGCATGACTGAACGATGTGGATAATAATAATAATAGTGCACGTGCATTGGACTAAGCTGGAATCTGCAAGCATTCAATAAACAGGAGAAGACAAGGCAATATGGGCTCTTTTGTCAGATCAGCAATAATGCATATAAGAGCCACTTCGACAATTTAATTATGGTCTTCTCCTATCGACCCTCAAAGAAAAGAAAAGAAATAAAACTATATACACGGGAAAGCTCCCAACAAGCAAAAGAAGAACAGGAAATCTTTTTGGGTTTTCTTTTTAATTACTACTACAAGCATGGAAATTTAAATAATTAAAAGCCACAACTAATTTTTTGGTTTTTTAAGGTTTATTAAGCACACAAGAAGAAAGCATAAAATAGGAAATAAACTAGCATGGATATTACAATGAAAAAGTATGAGCACCGACATCTAGCAATAAGTGTGTGAACATGAATGTAATGTCGGTGAGAAATACGTACTCCCCCAAGCTTAGGCTTTTGGCCTAAGTTGGTCTATGGCCATGGTTGGCCTGGCGGATATCCATAGTTGTAGCTGGGTTGTACTGAGATGCAGCGGCTATCGCCTCCTGAGCTGCAGCGTGGCGACGAGCGGCCTCTGCCCTCTTCTCGTACTCATCTTCCTCCTCTCTGATAATAACATATCTTCCTTTTGCCTGATAATCAAAGAAGGCAGGAGTAGGGAGAGTAATACAGACAGCACGACATTTGTCAAAGATTAAGCGATACTGGAGAGGTAATTCATTCCACTCGACAAACTGGTGGTGAACCATAGCATTAAAGTGTAGGTAAGCAGGAGGCAATTCAATATCATCATTACGTATGGTTACACCAAGAAAATGAGGTAAGCGGGTTGCATAAATTCCACCAAAGAAATCTCCATTAAATCTATTAGGATGCAACCTACGTGCAACAATGGCTCCCAAATTATAAAATTTGTCTCCTAACATAGCACTCCTAAGAATACTTAGGTCAGGGACACACATATGACATGCTTCATCTTTACCATTTATACACCTACCTATGAAGAGAGCAAAATAATGTATAGCAGAAAAATGAATGCTCCCTATGGTAGCTTGTGTTATATCTCTATCCCCCACAGTTATACTATTAAGAAAATCTCTAAATTCAGATTTGCGAGGTTCACTAGTACTACCCCATCGTGGAAGTTTGCAAGCAGTGGTAAAGTCCTCTAAGTCCATAGTGTAAGAATTTTCATAAAGATCAAACAAGACAGTTTGAGAATTACGTGAAGATGAAAATTCAAACCTCCTCACAAAGGAACTAGTGAGATAGTGGTACTGACGACATTTTTCTTCCTCGAAGCTCACAAGATCAGCGTTATGCAAATATGCGTTAAATTCTTCCTTAATCCCCGCTTGATCCACGAAGTCCTCTGAAGGCCATTCACAAGGCCGCACTGGAGCATCCCTTGGTGGTTCATCATCAGCATCACGCATTCCAAGCCTGGGCTCTGGTTTCCTTGAAGAGCCACCTTGGTACATTTTCCTAAACATATTTATTCCTCTGAAAAATTTCTGAAATTTTTAGCAACTTCAAAAATAAAAGTGAACCAAACTCAACAATATTGATAGCAACTACTCCTACAAGTGCCTAGAGCCTATATCATGCATCAAAACTACTTGGAACCATATAAATTTGACATGCAAGCTCAAGAACAGGGTCACCTAGGCAGCACAAATTTGCAATGAATAAAGCACTAGAACAAAAACTAATTGGACCAATGGAGGAGTCACATACCAAGGAACAATCTCCCCAACCAGTTTTGTGAGAGGTGCTTTGAGCAAGGAGATCGAAAATGGCAGCAAAATGAGCTTGGACTCGGGTTTGTACTGGATAATCGTGTTTGTTGGAGGAAGAAGGAGTGTGTTGGTGCAGGAATAAGTGGAGGAGGGCCACCGTGGGCCCACGAGGTAGGGGGGCGCGCCCTCCACCCTCGTGGCCAGGTGGATGCCCCCCGTGCTGTGTTCTCAGTGCCAAATATTCTCAAAAATTCCTGAAAAAATCATATTTAAATTTCAGGGCATTTGGAGAACTTTTATTTTCGGGGTATTTTTATATTGCACGGATAATTCAGATATGAGATAGAAAATACTATTTTTGCTTTATTTAATATAAAGAACAGAAAGTAAAAAGAGGGTATAGAAGGTTGTGCCTTCTAGTTTCATCCATCTCATGCTCATCAAAAGGAATCCACTAACAGGGTTGATCAAGTCTTGTTAATGAACTCATTCCGAATAACATGGAATGAGGGAAATTTTGAATAACACTGTGTGACGTCAACAGGGATATGCACATCCCCAATAATAAGAATATCATATTTCTTTTTGACAGTAGGTAGAGGAAATTCAAAACCTCCAATAATAATCGATGGAATTTTTCCAATAGAGTTGAGACTATGAACTTGAGGTTGTTTCCTCGGAAAGTGTACTGTATGCTCATTACCATTAACATGAAAAGTGACATTGCCTTTAGTGCAATCAATAACAGCCCCTGCAGTATTCAAAAAGGGTCTTCCAAGAATAATAGACATACTATCATCCTCGAGAATATCAAAAATAACAAAGTCCATTAAAATAGTAACGTTTGCAACTACAACAGGCACATCCTCACAAACACCGACAGGTATAGCAGTTGATTTATCAACGATTTGCAAAGATATTTCAGTAGGTGTCAACTTACTCAAATCAAGTCTACGATATAAATAGAGAGGCATAACACTAACCCCGGCTCCAAGATCACATAAAGCAGTTTTAACATAATTTCTTTTAATGGAGCATGGTATAGTGGGTACTCCTGGATCTCCAAGTTTCTTTGGTATTCCACCCTTAAAAGTATAATTAGCAAGCATGGTGGAAATTTCAGCTTCCGGTATCTTTCTTGTATTTGTAACAATATCTTTCATGTACTTAGCATAAGGATTCATTTTAAGCATATCAGTTAATCGCATACGCAAAAAGATAGGTCTAATCATTTCAGTAAAGCGCTCAAAATCCTCATCATCCTTTTTCTTGTATGGTTTGGGAGGAAAGGGCATGGGTTTCTGAACCCATGGTTCTCTTTCTTTACCATGTTACCTAGCAACAAAGTCTTTCTTATCATGACGTTGATTCTTTGATTGTGGGTTATCAAGATCGACAGCAGGTTCAATTTCTATATCATTATCAATCCTAGGTTGAGCATCAACATGAACATTATCATCAACATTATCACTAGTTTCAGGTTCATTACCAGATTGTGTTTCAGCATCAGAAATAGAAATATCATTTGGATTCTCAGGTGTATCAATAACAGGTTCACTAGAAGCATGCAAAGTCCTATCATTTTTCTTTTTCTTCCTTTTAGAAGGACTAGGTGCATTTATATTATTTCTCTGAGAATCTTGCTCAATTATCTTAGGGTGGCCTTCAGGATACAGAGGTTCCTGAGTCATTCTACCAGTTCTATTAGCCACTCTAACAACATAATCATTATTCTTACTATTAAATTCATTGAGCAAATCATTTTGAGCCTTAAGTACTTGTTCTACTTGAGTGGTAACCATAGAAGCATGTTTACTAATAAGTTTAAGTTCACCTTTGACATTAGCCATATAATCACCCAAGTGTTCAAGCATATTTGAATTGTATTTCAATTGTCTACCAAAATAAGCATTGAAGTCTTCTTGCTTAACCATAAATTTACCAAACTCATCTAAGCATGGGCTAGCAAACTTAGTAAATGGGATTTCAGCTTTATCATATCTATAGAGAGAGTTTACCTTTACTACCTGTGTTGGGTTATCAAGACCATGAGTTTCTTCAATAGGTAATGGATTAAGATCATGTTTCTTCAACAGGCGGTAAATTAAGAACGTGTATTTCTTCAATAGGAGGTAAATTCTTAACATCTTCAGCTTTAATACCTTTTTCTTTCATAGATTTCTTTGCCTCTTGCATATCTTCAGGACTGAGAAATAGAACACCTCTTTTCTTCGGAGTTGGTTTAGGAATAGGCTTAGGAAGTGTCCAATTATTTTCATTTGTCAGCATATTATTCAATAGAATTTCAGCTTCATCTGGTGTTCTTTCCCTGAAAACAGAACCAGCACAACTGTCCAGGTAATCTCTGGAAGCATCGGTTAGTCCATTATAAAGGATATCAAGTATTTCAGTTTTCTTAAGAGGATGATCAAGCAAAGCATTAAGTAACTTGAGAAGCCTCCCCCAGGCTTGTGGGAGACTCTCTTCTTCAATTTGCACAAAGTTGTATATATCCCTTAAAGCAGCTTGTTTCTTATGAGCAGGGAAATATTTAGTGGAGAAGTAATAAATCATATCCCGGGGACTACGCACACAACCAGGATCCAGAGAATTAAACCATATCTTAGCATCACCCTTTAATGAGAACGGAAATATTTTAAGGATATAAAGGTAGCGAGATTTCTCATCATTAGTGAACAGGGTGGCTATATCATTTAATTTAGTAAGATGTGCCACAACAGTTTCAGATTCAACCAAAGTAATTATATCAGGATCAATAGAGAATTCATAATCCTTATCAGTAACACAGATAGGTGAAGTAGCAAAAGTAGGGTCAGGTTTCATTCTAGCATTAAGAGATTGCTGCTTCCATTTAGCTAATAACCTCTTGAGCTCGTATCCATCTTTGCAAGCTAAAATAGCTAAAGCAGCTTCCTTTTCAAAAACATAACCCTCAGGAATAACAGGCGATTCATATTTATTAGGGGGAGAGTCTTCATCATCACTTTCATCAATATTGTCGGTTTCAATATTTTCATTCTCTCTAACCCTAGCAAGTTGTTCATCAAGAAATTCACCAAGTGGCACAGTAGTATCAAGCATAGAAGTAGTTTCATAAGTATCATGCATAGCAGAAGTGGCATCATCAATAACATGCGACATATCAGAACGAATAGCAGAAGCAGGTTTAGGTGTCGCAAGCTTACTCAAAACAGAAGGTGAATCAAGTGCAGAGCTAGATGGCAGTTCCTTACCTCCCCTCGTAGTTGAGGGACAAATCTTGGTTTTTGGATCTCTCAAGTTCTTCATAATGATAAGTAGATATAAATCCCAAGTGACTCAAAAAATAGAACTATACTCCCCGGAAAAGGCGCTACAAAATAGTCTTGATAACCCACAAGCATAGGGGATCACAACAGTTTTCGAGGGTAGAGTATTCAACCCAAATTTATTGATTCGACACAAGGGGAGCCAAAGAATATTCTCAAGTATTAGCAGCTGAGTTGTCAATTCAACCACACCTGGAAACTTAATATCTGCAGCAAAGTGTTTAGTAGCAAAGTAATATGATAGTAGTGGTAACGGTAGCAAAAAGGGTAATGATAGCAAAAGTAGGGTTTTTGGTATTTTGTAGTGATGATAGCAATAGCAACGGAAAAGTAAATAGCGAAGAACAATATATGAAAAGCTCGTAGGCAATGGATCGGTGAGAGAGAATTATGTCGGATGCGGTTCATCATGTAACACTCATAACCTAGGGTGACACAGAACTAGCTCCAATTCATTAATGTAATGTAGGCACGTATTCCGAATATAGTCATACGTGCTTATGAAAAAGAACTTGCATGACATCTTTTGTCCTACCCTCCCGTGGCTGCGGGGTCCTAGCAGAAACTAAGGGATATTAAGGCCTCCTTTTAATAGAGTACCAGACCAAAGCATTAACACATAGTGAATACATGAACTCCTCAAACTACGGTCATCATCGATTAGTATCCCGGTTATTGTCACTTCGGGATTAACGGATCATAACACATAATAGGTGACTATAGACTTGCAATACAGGATCAAGAACTCTCATATATTGAAGAAAACACAATAGGTTCAGATCTTAAATCATGGCACTCGGGCCCTAGTGACAAGCATTAAACTTAGCAAAGTCATAGCAACATCAATCTCAGAACATAGTGGATACTAGGGATCAAACCCTAACAAAACTAACTCGATTACATGATAAATCTCATCCAACCCATCACTGTCCAGCAAGCCTACGTTGGAATTACTCACGCACGGCGGTGAGCATCATGAAATTGGTGATGGAGGAAGGTTGATGATGACGATGGCGACAGATTCCCCTCTCCGGAGCCCCAAACGGACTCCAGATCAGCCCTCCCGAGAGGTCTTAGGGCTTGGCGGCGGCTCCGTATCGTAAAACGTGATGAATCCTTCTCCCTGATTTTTTTTCTCCCCGAAAGCAAATATATAGAGTTGGAGTTGAGGTCGGAGGAGCTCCAGGGGGCCCAAGAGGTAGGGGGCGCGCCTTGGGGGGGCAGGCGCTCCCCGCACCCTCGTGGCTAGGGTGTGGGGCCCCTGGTCTTCATCTTTGGCAAGGATTTTTTATTATTTCCAAAAAGACATTCCGTGAAGTTTCAGGTCATTTCGAGAACTTTTGTTTCTACACATAAATAACACCATGGTAATTCTGCTGAAAACAGCGTCAGTCCGGGTTAGTTCCATTCAAATCATGCAAGTTAGAGTCCAAAACAAGGGCAAAAGTGTTTGG
Organism: Triticum dicoccoides; assembly: GCF_002162155.2. NCBI lineage: Eukaryota > Viridiplantae > Streptophyta > Magnoliopsida > Poales > Poaceae > Triticum > Triticum dicoccoides. The sequence goes on along the minus strand of NC_041384.1, from coordinate 244,051,784 downwards.
AATAGTAGATACGACGGAGATGTATCAACGGGTACTCTGGGATATCCTAGGACAACACTGGATTCTCCAGGTGCCCGCAACCAATCCACCGAGATGTGTATTTAAGTAGCCACCTTAAGATTAACCATTAATTAACAAGCTCACATCTATCATGGATACACTCAAACCCAAACCACGTCTACGATCATAGCATGGCATTATAAGCATAACGTAGAAGTAACTCCCAAGGGTTTGACAAATAAAAGGGCAATAGGTTCTACCTCATCATCTACTTCCCAAACCCACATGGTAAGAGATCCTACTCATGCAATATTTGAGGGTTGTACTAATGCATAAAAACTGGGTAATAGAGGGGTATGATCAATGTGTTACTTGCCTTGCTGATGATCCGCAAAACCTAGTGACTCATAGTAGCACACTGCACACTGCACACTATGGGAATTCTATCGCAAACAAATAATAGCATACATAAGCACTCAAGCAAAGATTCAAGTATAAAACTTCAAATAAGAAGATCAAATCTCAAATATCAAATGAAAAGATTCGATCTGCAAAAAGAATCAATCGAATCGGAGCTACGGAACTGAAACTACGGTCAAAAGAACTTTGAATACAAATCTTCTTGCAACCAAATTTTAATTTGTCAAAAACCTTGTTCAAGTTGATTAAACAGAAAGAGGGGTTCGAGACGAAGATTTTGGCATTGGTTTCACTGGATTTGGACAAACGGTTAAGAAACGGCGAGGGTTTGAAGATCAGGGGCTAATCTGTGATAAAAATAATCGTGGATAGGTGCCTGGATGAAAATAAAATAAAAAGAAAAGACTAACGAACGAACGTTCGCTATCTGAACCTAACCGGCGAATAGCGTTCGTAAAACCGAACAAATGGACGAGCGTCCACTAAATAACTAAACCGAGAAAAACCAAACTGATAAAATAAAAAAACACATCTAGGGTTTCTAAAAAATAAACTGATTGTTTTTTACCTAAACCGGAAAAAACCGGCGGATCCGGAATGGATCGGGAACGGCGGCGGCTCCGGCGAGGCGAGACGCTGCGGGGCGGCGCCGGGGTGGGGCGCGGGGCACGGGCGGCGTGCGTCGGCGCGGACGGCGTAGGCGGCGGCGGGCGCGGCTGCGTGCTGCTGCTGCTGGAGGCGGGGCGAGGTGGGGGGTCGAGGCGGCGGCAACGGCAGCATATAAAGGGGAGGATGGGGCGGCTCGGCTTGGCCAGGGGGCAACCGAGGCCGTGTCCCGGACTCCGGCGGAGTCCGGCTCGAGCACGGCGTGCGGGCGCGGGGAAGGCGGCGCGGACCGCGAAGAGTTTTTTTAAAACAGATTCCGCCAAAAAATCCTAAATAAATAAAAAATAAAAATTTAAAAATGCCAAAACAAATTTTCACCGTCTAAATAAAATATTTAGAACAAAGTAAACATTTTCTTGGCCTAAAAGTGCAATTTTGAAAAAATGCATATTTTTCTAATTCAAATAAAATAGCAATAAAAATCCAAATAAAATTACTTATTTGATTTTAATATTTTTCCTCCAATATTTCATTTATTTTGGAGAAGTCATATTATCTCCTCTCATATAGTTTTTAATATGAAATGTTTTCGGAGAGAAAAATAATTAAATCTGAAATGATCGTTGTTTCGATATTTGACAAAATTCAAATATGAAAACGGTGAAACCCCCAACTCTCTCCGTGGGTCCTTGAGTTGCTTAGAATTTCGAGGATCACAAAACAAAATGCAAATAAAATATGATATGCATATGATGACATATGTATAACATTCCAAATTGGAAATTTGGGATGTTAAAAACCTACCCACCTTAAGGTGAATCTTGCCCTCGAGACTCGGGTTGGCTAGAAAATAGGTGTGGGTGGTCTTTCCGTAGATCATCCTCTCGTTCCCAGGTGGCTTCATCCTCGGTATGGTGGCTCCAGTGAACTTTGCAAAACTTGATAACCATGCTGCGTGTGACTCGGCTGGCAAACGCGAGAATCTTGACTAGTTTCTCCTCATAGGTCAGATCACTATCCAACTGAATTGCTTCCAGGGGAACCGTGTCACTCAGAGGGATATCGGCCATCTCTGCGTGGCACTTCTTCAACTGGGAAACGTGAAACACATCATGAACTCCTGACAGTCCTTCGGGTAACTCCAACTTGTAGGCTACTTCTCCCATACGTTCCAAAACTCGGTATGGTCCTACAAATCTTGGGGCCAACTTTCCCTTAACTCCAAAATTTTTAACTCCTCGCAGAGGTGACACACGAAGATATGCTCTATCTCCGAGTTCATAGACTACCTCCTTGCGTTTTGAGTCTGCATAACCTTTCTGCCTGGACTGAGCTACTTTCAGTCTGTCTCGAATCAAGTTAACCTTCTCTTCGGACTCTTTGATCAAATCTGGTCCAAACAACTAACGGTCTCCAACTTCATCCCACATTAATGGTGTCCTGCACCTCCTTCCATACAATGCTTCGAAGGGTGCCATCTTCAAACTGGCTTGGTAATTGTTGTTGTATGAGAACTCCACGTAAGGCAAATTATCGTCCCAACTAGATCCATAATCTAGCGCACAAGCTCCCAACATGTCCTCCAGAATATGATTGACTCTCTCGGTCTGTCCATCTGTCTGTGGATGAAAAGTTGTACTGAACTCTAGCCTGGTGCCCAAGGTCCGGTATAGCTAGTGCCAAAACTTTGAAGTGAACTGTGTTCCTCTATCTGATACAATGGTTCTTGTAACTCCCTGCAGACATACGATCCTGGTCATATATATCTTGGCCAACTTTTACTGGGATAAAGTGAGCCACTTTGGTCAAACGATCCACCACTACCCAAATAGAATCGTATCCCCATCGGGTTCTGGGAAATCCAGTGATGAAATCCATGCCAAGCTTGTCCCACTTCCATTCGGGAATCGACATAGGTTGCAGTAATCTTGCTAGTTTCTGATGTTCTGCCTTCACTGTCTGACATACATCACATACAGCTACATACTCGGCAATATCCTTCTTCATACCAGTCCACCAGAAATGCTCCTTCAAATCCAAATACATCTTGGTGTTTCCGGGGTGTATAGAGTATGGCGAGTCATGAGCTTCCTGAAGTATCAACTTCCTGATCTCTGCATTATTGGGTACATAAACACGGTCGTCAAACCATAAAGTGTCATGCTCATCCTCACGAAAACCCTTGGCTTTTCCTTTACTCATTTTCTCCTTTATATCGGCAATTTCTTTGTCATCCTTCCGAGCTTCTCGAATCTTTCCCAATAATGTCGACTGAATCTCCAATGCTGCAACAAAATCTCTAGGGACTATCTCCAAACGAAGCTCCCTGAGATCTTCGGCCAACTCCTTTGGTAAGCCTCCGCTTACGAGGGTATTGGCTTAACTCTTCCAGCTCAAGGCGTCTGCTATGACATTATCCTTGCCTTGATGATAGTGCAACTTCATATCATAATCCTTTATGAGCTCCAGCCATCTCCTTTGCCTGAAATTCAGCTCCTTCTGGGTGAAAATGTACTTCAAACTCTTATGATCCGTGTACACATCATAATGATTACCAATAAGAAAATGTCTCCAGGTCTTGAGTGCATGAACTACAGCTGCTAACTCCAAATCATGCTTGGCATAATTCAACTCATGCGGTCAAAGCTAACGTGAGGCATATGAAACAACTCTTCCGTCTTGCATAAGTACGCCTCCAAGTCCTAAGCGAGATGCATCACAATACACTTGGAAATCCTTGCGTATATCTGGCAGAATCAGCACTGGGGATGTAGTCAAATGTTTCTTCAACTCTACGAAACTTGCCTCACATTCATCTGTCCATTTGAACTTGGTGTCCTTCTTCAACAACTTCGTCATGGGCTTCGCAATCTTAGAGAAATTCTCAATGAATCTCCGATAATACCCCGCGAGTCCAAGAAAACTGCGGATCTCTCCAACTGAGGTGGGTGCCAACCACTCAGTGACTGACTGAACTTTAGTAGGGTCTACTACTATACCTTCTCCTGATATAACATGTGCAAGGAACCCAACTTCCTTCAACCAAAACTCACATTTGCTGAACTTGGCATATAACTGATGTTCCCTAAGCTTTTCAAGAACTAATCGCAAATGCTCCTTGTGTTCCTCTTCATTTTTCGAGTATACCAATATGTCATCAATGAACACCACAACAAATTTATCCAAGAACTCCATGAACACCTTATTCATCATGCTCATGAAACAGGCAGGGGCGTTAGTCAATCCAAATGGCATAACCGTGTACTCATATAGCCCGTACCTTGTGGTGAAGGCTGTCTTAGGCATATCCTGTTCTCGGATCTTCAGCTGGTGGTATCCTGATTGAAGATCGATCTTGGAAATTACTTTAGCTCCTTGCAGCTGGTCAAACAAATCATTGATCATCGGCAGTGGGTACTTGTTCTTGATCGTCACTTCATTCAATGTGCGATAATCAACAACCATTCTCAAGGATTTATCCTTCTTCTCAACCAAGAGCACTGGGGCTCCCCATGGTGACAAACTTCGGCGAATGTAACATTTCTCCAATAAATTCTTAATCTGTTTCTTAATCTCCTCCAAATCATTCGTAGGCATCCGGTAGGGTCTCTTCGTTATTGGTCCGGTGCCTGGCAACAGCTCTATCAAAAATTCAATGTCCCTATCCGGCGGCATGCCTGGTAGCTCCTCTAGAAATACATCCGGGTACTCCATAACTACAGGAACCTCCTCCTAAAAAACTCCCATGAGAGAATTTACGTGGGTCCTCTTTGGTGTATGCCGAGAAACATACTTAATCCTTTATCCCTCCGGTGTGGTGAGTAGAATTGACTTACTGGCGCAATTGATGTTTCCTCCATACATCAATAGCCAATCCATTCCCAATATCACATCCAATCCTTATGACTCCAAAATTATCAAGCCAGAGGGGAAAACATGTCTACCTATGGTTAATGGCACCTGAAAACATCCTTGGCTTGCCATATGCTCTGCTCCTGGCGAGCTTACTAACATAGGTGTCCTAAGAACCTTGGTGGGAAACTTATACTTATCCAAAATCCCCTTGAAATGTATGAATGTGATGCACCAGTATCAAAAAGAACGATTGCAGTAAATGACTTAACCAAAAACTTACCTATTACTGCATCGGGCTGTTCTTCAACCTCCTCCACGTTCACATGGCTCACATGTCCCCTATTGAAAGGGTTGGGCTTCTTCCCAGAGCTTCCATTGTCATTTCCATTCTTTGCTTCAGAACACTCGGTGGCGTAGTGTCCAGTCTTCCCACACTTGAAACAAGTGATGTGACTTAAATCCTTCTTGGCGGGCATGCTTGGGTTAGAGTGGTTATGGTTGCTGCCTGCTCCATTCTCGTTTCCATTTTTGGGGCCACTGTGGTTATGCGAATTTCCTCCATTCTGAGTATGGCCTCCATGGTTATGGGTAAATCCTCCCGAGTTCGGGGCGAAACGGGGCTTCTGCTGAGCTCCCGAATTGTACTTCCCTGATCCATACTTCCTTCTGCGGCCCTCAATTTGCTGATGCTTTCCTTCAATCATGAGGGCCTTATCCACCAATTCCTGGTAGTTGTAAAATGTTGCCACCATCAACTGCACACTCATCTCATCATTCAGCCCTTCCATAAACTTCTCTTGCTTCACAGCATCTGTGGCCACATCATCCGGGGCATAGCGATCTAACTTGCTAAACTCCTCCACGTACTGCCCTACAATACGGTTGCCCTAGCGTAAGTTGCGAAACTCACGCATCTTCATGCTCATAGGTCCAGTTGAAACATGAGCAGTGCGGAATGCTTGATGAAACTGCTCCCAAGTAACATTGGCTATAGGGAAAGTGGCTGTGTAATTCTCCCACCATGAGGCTGCAGGTCCATCCAATTGGTGTGCAACAAAACACACTTTCTCAGCATCTGTGCAACCTGTGGTGGTCAACTCCCTTCCAATCCTGCGTAGCCAGTCATCTGCAACTATTGGCTCGGTGCTACTAGAAAACACCGGTGGATGTAACCTTAGAAAACGGGCTAAGTTGTCAAGTAGAGGTGGTGGCGGTGGGTTGTTGTTATTGTTTTTGTTGTTGCCCTGATTCTGAACTAGCAACTGCATCAGTGTATTCTGCTGTTGGATCAACTGAGTGAGCTCCGGTGGGAAAGCAAATCTGGGGTCACGTCTCGAAGGCATCTGATGGGTTTAGAGGGGAGAGAATTAGAATAGAATGAGGTCTAGTGGGAAAACACTACCCATATGCACATGAGACAAACACAAACATATCACTCCAAAACAATTCAAACAAGGGCATACAATCGATCTAACTATCGTTATAGTGCTCGGACTACTAATATGTACATGGGGGAAAATACTACTAATAATATGGTGGTCTACTAGAAATTTTGATCGGTAGAAGACTCCATGATATCTGCTCTTGCTTCGTCTTCATAATCATCATCACTGGGGTCGGAGTTGGTGTCGTCGATGATGATGTAGTCCTTGGGATGGTCGTCATCTCCTCCTGGCGTAGGGTCTCCCATGAATACTCCTAGCTTCCTTGTTAGGTCGTCATTCTTCTCCACTAGTATGGTGATTTCCTCCTCGTATCCATCGCGTGTAGACTTGAGTTCCTCTTCCAGCTCCATGTTCCTAGTCATCAATTTCTTCAAATCTATCATGCTTGTACACATTTGGTTCTCCTAGCGATGAATGTGCTGGTTTAACTCCTGGATAAAAGCTACAATGGACCTGCCCTTTCTAGTGCTGATCATCTCCCATTGTTCATCTCAGCGCCCACATATCTGGTAGATAGTGTCCTTAAGATCCTTGTGATAAACTTCGCCAATGCGTCCTATGGCGATATGGGCTGCCATGCTCTTTCCTAGACTCCAGGTTGGTGCATCAAAGGAAAACTCTATGGGCTCAGTGACTAGCATGAATGTCCTTCCTGGAACTTGAACTCGAATCATCCAACGTTCCTCTTCTGGTAAAGTGGCGGTGTAGGTCCCGGTGAAGCTTGGTATTCCAATGTTCAGGTACCTAGTGACTTCCTTCAAGTGTCGTCCAAAAGGTGTGTCCTCATCTGGTTGTGCAAACTTGTTCCTCGTGTCTGCCATCCTATAGAGTACAAAATGGAGAGAAGTCAGAAATGGGTAGACAAGAGTGACATATGGCTTATCTTAGTGGTTGTGTCCTACATTCAGCGTGTGCTCTGATACCATCTTGTCGCGACCCGAACTCAAACGGTCGAATCTCTGTGCATAAGTGTCATCCCTGGATCGGTAATGCTGACACACACAATACTTCAAAGGATTTATAATAGAGTAGCAATCACACACTTACTATATCGATAGTCTCAAGAGAGAGCTTAATACAATAATATGGCTTAAGGCCATCTAAATACGACAACATCGGAAGGCTTGGAAGATAAAGTGAGTCCATCAACTCCAACGGCATAGCTGAGTTCATGACAACGACCTAGCGCACCTTACTCTTCATCTGAAAAGTCTGTAACATGATATGTTGCGGCCCAAAACGGGTCAGCACATGGAATATGCTGGCAATATAACACAATAGAGCAATGAATAAGATAAATGCTATCACTACATGCATATATGGCTGGTGGAGGCTCTACGGTTATAATGTTTTGTGGAACGCCAATTATTCCCTACAACAAAGGAATATATTTTATTTAACTATCATGATAGTTGTTAAACATTGAGAAGGTTCCTCCAACTCAATCCCCAATTAAAAGTAATTATCGACCCAAAAAATTAATTTAGAGTGATGAGATCAACATGATAATCCAAGAACCAGATACTTAAGATGTCCATAACTGGGGACACAGCTAACCATGATTAGTTTGTACACTCTGCAGAGGTTCGCGCACTTTTCCCCACAAGACTCGATCTCCTCCGTTCGATTTCTCGCACTACATGATGTTTGAGAAACGGATGACCGAGACACGGTCTTTCAAAAACATTTACTCTTTACTCTAGGTGGACAGTTACACCTACTTTCCCCTACATCTGCTAGCCCACCACTGAAAGAGGTCCATAATAGCTTGTGGCTGCACACGGAAGTTTCTAGCATGAATAATCTTATGATCCCTTTGAGCCTGGGTGGCGAACCATAGGATGATCACACGGGTACTCTGGGATATCCTAGGAGAACACTGGATTCTCCAGGTGCCCGCAACCAATCCACCCAGATGTGTATTTAAGTAGCCACCTTAAGTTTAACCATTAATTAACAAGCTCACATCTGTCATGGATACACTCAAACCCAAACCACGTCTACGAGCATAGCATGGAATTATAAGCATAAAGTAGTAGTAACTCCCAAGGGTTTGATAAATAAAAGGGCAATAGGTTCTACCTCATCATCTACTTCCCAAACCCACATGTTAAGAGATCCTACTCATGCAATATTTAAGGGTTGTACTAATGCATAAAAACTAGGTAATAGATGTGTATGATCAATGTGTTACTTGCCTTACTGATGATCCGCAAAACATAGTGACTCGTAGTAGCACGCTGCACACTCCGGGAATTCTACCGCAAACAAAGGATAGCATACATAAGCACTCAAGCAAAGATGCAAGTATGAAACTTCAAATAAGAAGATTAAATCTGAAAACTCAAATGAAAAGATTCGTTCTGCAAAAAGAATCAATCGAATCGGAGCTACGGAACTGAAACTACGGTCAAAAGAACTTTGAATACAAATCTGCTTGCAACCAAATTTTAATTTGTCAAAAACCTTGTTAAAGTTGATTAAACAGAAAGAGGGGTTCGAGACGAAGATTTTGGCGTTAGTTTCACTGGATTTGGACAAATGGTTAAGAAACAGTGAGGGTTTGAAGATCAGGGGCTAATCTGCGATAAAAATAATCGCGGATGGGTCCCTGGACGAAAATAAAATAAAAAGAAAAGGCTGACAAACGAACGTTCGCTGTGTGAACCTAACCGGCGAATAGCGTTCATAAAAACGAATGAACTGACGGACGTCCTCTAAATAACTAAACCGAGAAAAACCAAACCGATAAAATAAAAAAACGCATATAGGGTTTCTAAAAAAACTGATCAATTTTTACCTAAACCGGAAAAACCCGGCGGATATGGATCGGATCGGGAACAGCGGCGGCTCTGGCGAGGCGAGACGCTTCGGGGCGGCAACGGGGTGGGGCGCGGGCGGCGTGCTGCGCAGGCGTCGGCATGCGGCGTAGGCGGCGGAGGCAGGCGCAGCTGCATGCTGCTGCTGCTGCAGGAGGTGGGGCGAGGTGGGGGGTCGAGGCGGCGGCAACATATAAAGGGGAGGGGCGGCTCGGCTTGGGCAGGGGGCAACCGAGGCAGCGACGCTGTCCCCGACTCCGGCGGAGTCCGGCTCGGGCACGGCGTGCGGGCACGGGGAAGGCGGTGGCGGTGATGGGCCGGCTGGGCTTCGGCCCAGGTCGAACCGCAAAGAGTTTTTTTAAACACATTCTGCCGAAAAATCCTAAATAAATAAAAATAAAATTCTAAAAATGCCAAAACTAATTTTCACCATCTAAATAAAATATTTAGAACAAAGTGAACATTTTCTTGCCTTAAGAATGCATTTTGACAAAAATGCATATTTTTCTAATTCAAATAAAATAGCAATAAAAATCCAAATAAAATTACTTATTTGATTTTTATTTTTTTCCTCCAATATTTCATTTGTTTTGTAGAAGTCATATTATCTCATCTCATATAGTTTTTAATATGAAATATTTTCGGAGAGAAAAATAATTAAAACTGAAATGATCCTTGTTTCGATATTTGAGAAAATTCAAATATGAAAACGGTGAAACCCCCAACTCTCTGGGTGGGTCCTTGAGTTGCTAAGAATTTCGAGGATCGCAAAGCAAAATGCAAATAAAATATGATATGCATATGATCACCTATGTATAACATTCCAAATTGGAAATTTGGGATGTTACACCGTGGGGAGCCCCAGTGTTTCTAGTTGAGAAGAAGGATGGATCCTTGAGAATGGTATATGATTATCGAGCATTGAATGAGGTGACGATCAAGAACAAATATCCTTTACCGATGATCAATGATTTGTTTGACCAGCTGCAGGGAGCTAAAGTTTTCTCCAAGATCGATCTTCGATCTGGATATCACCAGCTGAAGATCCAAGAACAAGATATACCCAAGACAACTTTTACCACAAGGTATGGGCTATATGAGTACACGGTCATGTCTTCTGGTTTGACTAACGCCCCTACCTATTTTATGAGTATGATGAATAAGGTGTTCATGGAGTTCTTGGATAAGTTTGTTGTGGTGTTCATTGATAATATATTGGTGTACTCGAAGAATGAAGAAGAACACAAGGAGCATTTGCGCTTGGTTCTCGAGAAGCTCAGGGAACATCAGCTATACGCAAAGTTTAGCAAATGTGAGTTTTGGTTGAAGGAAGCCGGATTCCTCGGACATCTTATATTAGGAGAAGGTATAGTTGTAGACCCTTCCAAGGTTCAATCCATCATCGAGTGGTTGGCACCCATGCTGGAGAGATACGCAGTTTTCTTGGACTCGCAGGTTATTACCGAAGATTTATTGAGAATTTTTCTAAGATTGCGAAGCCCATGACGGAGTTATTGAAGAAGGGCACCAAGTTCAAATGGACGGAGGAGTGTGAGGCCAGTTTTTAGGAGTTGAAGAAATGTTTGGTTACAGCCCCAGTGCTAATTCTTCCAAATATACGCAAGGATTTCCAAGTATATTTTGATGCTTCTCGACAGGGACTTGGAGGCGTTCTTATGCAAGAAGGAAGAGTTGTTTCATATGGCTCACGTCAGCTTCGACCTCATGAGTTGAATTATGCCACACATGATTTGGAGTTAGCAGCCGTAGTGCATGCGCTCAAGACCTGCAGACATTTTCTTATCGGAAATCATTGTGATGTTTACATGGATCATAAGAGTTTGAAGTATATCTTCACGCAGAAGGAGTTGAATCTCAGGCAGAGGAGATGGTTGGAGCTCATAAAGGATTATGACATGAAACTACATTATCACCCAGGAAAGGCCAATGTTGTGGCAGATGCTTTGAGCCGCAAGATTTATGTCAATACTCTCATAGTCGGAAGATTACCACAGGAGTTAGCCAATGATCTCAGAGAACTTCGCTTGGAGATAGTTCCAAGAGGTTTTGTTGCAGCGTTGGAAGTTCAGTCCACTTTGTTGGGAAATATCCGAGAAGCCAGAAGATTGATAAGGAAATTGCAGAGATAAAAGAAAAGATGAGTCAAGGAAAGGCCAAAGGTTTTCGTGAGGATGAACACAGAACTTTATGGTTTGAGGATCGCATCTATGTACCCAATGACCCAGAGATCAGGAAGTTAATTCTTCAGGAGGCTCATGACTCTCCTTACTCGATTCACCCAGGAAACACCAAGATGTATATGGATTTGAAGGAACGTTTCTGGTGGACAGGTATGAAGAAGGATATGGCCGAGTATGTAGTAGTATGTGACGTATGTTAGAGAGTTAAAGCAGAGCATCAGAAACCAACAGGATTACTTCAGCCTTTGCCAATACCCGAATGGAAGTGGGATAAGCTTAGCATGGATTTCATCACCGGATTACCCAGGACTCGTTCAAGATATGAATCCATTTGGGTTGTAGTTGATCGCTTGACCAAGGTGGCTCACTTTATCCCCGTGAAAACCACTTATACGAGCGCTAAGTTGGCCAAGATATAAATGACCAGGATCGTATGTCTGCATGGAGTTCCGAGGACCATAGTATCAGATAGAGGAACACAATTTACTTCGAGTTTTTGGCATCAGTTACACCAAACTTTGTGTACCGGGCTAGAGTTCAGTACAACCTTTCATCCGCAGACAGATGGGAAGACCGAGGGAGTCGATCAGATTCTGGAGGACATGTTGAGAGCTGGTGCGCTAGATTATGGATCTAGTTGGGATGATAATTTGCCTTATGCAGAGTTCTCTTATAACAACAGTTACCAAGCTAGTTTGAAGATGGCCCCTTTTGAAGCTTTGTGGGATGAAGTTGGACATCGAAAAATGATGTGGGATGAAGTTGGAGATTGAAAATTGTTCGGGCCAGATTTAATCAGAGAGTCTGAGGAGAAGGTCAAGTTGACTCGTGATAGACTCAAGATAGCCCAGTCTAGGCAGAAGAGTTATGCCTATACTAAACACAAGGAGGTAACCTACGAAGTCTGAGACAGAGCATATCTTCGTGTGTCACCACTTCGAGGAGTTTAATGGTTTGGAGTCAAAGGAAAGTTGGCGCCACAATTTGTGGGACCATACAGAGTCTTGGAACATATGGGTGAAGTTGCCTACAAGTTGGAATTACCCAAAGGTTTGTCAGGAGTTCGTGATGTGTTTCACGTTTCCCAGTTGAAGAAGTGCCATGCAGAAATGGCCAATATTCCTCTAAGAGATACAGTGCCCTTGGAAGCAATTCAGTTGGAGAGTGACTTGACTTATGAGGATAAACCTGTCAAGATTCTCGAGTTCGCCAACCGAGTCACTTGCAGCAAAGTCATCAAGTTTTACAAAGTTCAGTGGAGTCACCATACCAAAGAGGAAGCCACCTGGGAGCGAGAAGAAGACCTCTGAAAGGACCACCCACACCTTTTTGCTAGCCAACCTGAATCTCGAGGGAGAGATTCATCTTAAGGGGGGTAGGTTTGTAACATCCCAATTTTTAATTTGGATGTTATTTAGATCATTCATATGCATTCATCACTTGTGCATTTTTGAATTTATTTTTATTTGAATTTTTGATCCTAGAAGCCTTAATCAACTCAAGGACCAATTGAGTGAGTTGGAGGTTTTCACAAAAATCCATTTTTGAATTTTCAAAATTGGCAAATTGGATCAAAGTGATTTATTCAAAAATTAATTTTCCAATTATTTCAAATAAATAAAATAATGAGAGAAGATAATATGACTTCTTCAAAAATAGAAAGAAATATTGGAAATTTAATTTTGAATAAAAATATATTTTTATTTGATTTTATTTGCGTGTTTAATTATTTTTATTAGTACTAAAAACTTAATTTTTTAGACATTTAGGTCCAAAAAAATGTTCACTTTAGGCCATTTAATTAGGAGGGACTGTGAGAATTTTCTGGAATTTAAAAAAATATTTTATTAGGTTTTTCTATTTTTCATATTTTCATAACATGTTTAAAAAACTTTTGGGCCGCCGAACTGGGTCGAAACCCAACCGGCAACCGCCTTCGTCCCCGTGCCCGACCAGGACTCCTGCCGGAGTCCGGCGCCGACTTGGCCTCGGTCGCCCCCTCCCACAAGCCGACGCCCCATGCCTTTACAAACCGCTGCCAGCCACCACCTCCTCTCGCAGCCGCCGCCGCCGCCGCACTGGCCCACACCACCGCTCGCCTCACTGCCGCTGCTGCCGTGCCGCCGCCGCCGGAGCCGCCCGCCGCCCGATCCGCCGACCCGACCCGCCGGTTTTTCCGGTCTGGTAATAAACCATCCCCGGTTTGCTGGTTTTCTTTTAGGGTTCGGTTTTTGTTTCGGTTCGTTTCGATTTTTTTCGGTTCGATCTATCTAGCAAATGTTTGTTCGTTTAGATCTGTTAACGATCGGTTTCGTTCATTAGTCTCTCGTAGCGGACGTTCGTCTGATAGATTTTTTTTCTTTTTCTATTTATTTTCGGCAAGGGACCCATCCGTAAATACTTTCTTCGCAGATTAGCCCCTGATCTTTAAACCCTCGTAACTTTTTGCTCGTTTATCCAAATCCATTGAAACCAATGCCAAATTCTTTGTTATGATCCCATCTGTCCAGATAACCAACTTAAACATGTTTTTGAAAGATTAAAATTTGGTTTCAAACATATTTGAATTTGAACTTCTTTTGATCATAACTTGAGTTTCATAACTCCGTTTTGGTTGATTCTTTTTGCATATCGAAGTTCTCGACCTAAACTTTCTGTTAATATCATTTTCTTCGGTTTTATTTGCATCTTCATGCTTGAGTGCTTATGTATGTTATTATTTGTTGACGATAGATTTTTCGGAGTGCGAAGCTTGCTACTACGAATCTTTAGGGTTTTCCGATCGTCAGCAAGGCAAGTTACACTTTGATCATACCCTTTATTACCTAGTTTTAATGCATTAGTCACACCCTCAAACATTGCATCAGTAGGATTGGGAACATGTGGTTATTTCTATGTAGTTGATGAGGTAGGAACCTAATACCTTTGATCACCTTGGGAATATACGTTATGCTCATATTGCTTAGCCATGCTCATAGACGGGGATTGGTATGAGAGAGTCATGCAAGTTGTGAGAGATATTAACTAAGGGAAAACTTTAGGTGGCTACTTTAATACACATCTGGGTGGATTGGTTGCGGGCACCTGGGGAATCCAGTGTTGTCCTAGGAGATCCCGGGGTACCTGTGTGATCATCCTATGGAATGCCACCCAGGCTCAAAGTGATGATAAGATTATTCATGCTGAGAAACTTCCATGTGCAGATGTAGGGTCAAAGCCAGTATGTGCTCTTGCATAGTTAAGTAAGTTGTGGGAAACCTTTCCATGATGGGCTAGCAGATGTAGGGGAATTGTAGGTGTACCGGCCTATCTATCGGTTAAGGGGACCTCTTCAGAAAGGCTATGTCTCGATCTTCCGATCATGGATGCGGTCGAGTCTTGTAGGGAAAAGTGCGCAAACCTATGCAGAGTGTACAAACTAATCATGATTAGCAGTGTCCCCGGTTATGGACATCTTGAGTATCTGGTATTTGAGTTATTGGTTGATCTCATCACTTCACTTAATAAGTTTTTTGGGTTATTATTATTATTACTTGATAATTTTGAGATTGGGTTGGGGATACCTTCTCAATAATGGCAGAAACTTGGTAGTAAATAAAATATATTTCTTTGTTGTGGGAAAAAATTAGCTTTATGCAAATATTAAACTTAGAGCCTCCACCAGCCAAATATGCATGTAGTGATAGTTATTGTTCATATTTGCTCTCTAGTGTGATCTTGCCAGCATATTCCATGTTCTGACCTACACGGCTACAACGTCTCATGTTGCAGAATTTCCAGACAAGGATTAAGGTGTGATAGGTCGTTGTCTTGCACTTAGTTTTGCCGTGGAGTTGAATGGACTCATTTACCTTCGAAGCTTCCACAGTTATTTTATTAGATGGCCTTCAGCCATATTATTGCAATAATCACTCTTTATGAGGACCTCGATGTAATAAGTGTGTGATTGAACTCTGTTATAATTCCTCGAGTACTGTGTGTGTCAGCATACCGATCCAGGGATGACACTTAAGCATAGAGACTTCGATCCATTCGGGTCGCTACATTTATATATAGGAAGAAAAGAAAAACTGGGCTCATTCGCCTAATGACATTCCTGAAACTGTGACCGTTCAACCTTGCGTCGCACTAAAACTGCAAGGAAAATGCGTTTGTCTGCCGTCCTCCTCCCAAGGAACGTTCGTCACATAAGTGACTAGTACCCTTGGTTTTCAACTGAGAGGTCTTGGGTTCAAGTCCCAGCAACTTTCAATTTTGTCCTCCCTCCTTCCTCGCAAAAAAAGAAAGAAAATCAAAGACCTGAGAAGGCGTACAGAAGAAGCTAGTGTACTAGTAAAGAGACGTTACTGAGTTTTAGAAAAAAGGGAGACGTGCTCCTATAGCTGGTTCGAGTCCAAACCTAGACTATGTCTATATATGGTGCTATGCTACCCTGCAAGTAATGAAACTGACATATCCAACATTCGCTTCTCCTCTTCTCCACTTACTCTGCCTACATCAGAAGCTCTGGCCACAGCAACCATGTCCGTTGGCTGCTCGTCCACCTACTCTTCAGCAGGGAACAACTAGATATGCGCCAAGTCGCCACCCATACCATCGCCTATGGGTATCATCACACCCCTGCCGGCACGCGCACCGCAGCCCGTTGCTCATCGCAACCCGCTGTCGCTGGTGTGGTGCCACTGCTGCAAATCATGCAGAGTCATCCGTTGTGTCTCAACCACAATCCTCAACCCTGGCCGAGTCTTCTACAAATGCCCGAATCATGGGGTAATAATATGTTTAAGTGTTGTTCTGCTGCTTTCAGTTGCTGATTTTTAATAGTTTGGTTGAAGATCTTCCAATTTGATTCATGCAGAAAAGGGAAGATTCGTGTGATTTGTATTTCTAGGAAGTTGCTGATGTGGGGGAATGCAACTACGCTGATTATTTGGTTAGCCGAGGAATCCAGATATGAGCAGGTTGGGGTGTTGGACAAGTAACTAAAGGAACGCCAAAAGAGGGAGATGTAGAGCAGAAGGTTAAAGATGCAGTTCCTCTGATCATGGCCAAGCAACAACTGCTGAATGGCCTTGACAGCAATGAGGAGATGAAAGAGCTTGTAAATATAATGGGAAAAATCGATGTGCTCTGTAGGATGATTGTCTCTTTATTTGCAGTGTATGTAGCACTCGTGATGTATTCAGTGGCTTGACATGAGCACTTTGCTGAAACTAGTAATGAATGAAACCTATGTAGCAGGCTGGGCATAGTGTTGTGAACATCTAATGATTTCTATTAACAAAAATTGGGGGGTATCCCCTTTTTCTCATAAATAAATAAATGGCAGAGGCCCTTTTGGTAATAAATAAATAAATTAGCAGAGGCCCTGTCGGGTCAGCTTTGTTCCCATTCGAAGACGTCGAGCAAATTGTAGTCCAACAGCAAACTATGTCATCAAATTCAAGTTTCACAGCCAAATATGAGTACAACTAAACAACAATGTCATCATGTTTTAGTCGTCATACAATCACCAAACACAAATCAACATACATACCAAGTGATGTTCTCACAGCAAAATACTAAACAACACGTTCATCAGGTTTCAGTTGTCATAGCAAACACAATTTCACATAGTAGATAAAAAACATCTTCTGACAGGCAAATACGACAAAAGCAATCTAATCATCATCCGCAGCAGCAGCGTCACCATCTTCACCATGTGTATCAATCTGAATCGTAATTCCCCACAATGTCATCATCTTCTTCATCCTTAATGTCCTCGAACGTTGGCTTCTTCTTGATCAACGCTTGTATGTCAACAACACGACATGCAATCTTTTCGCCAGCGTCATTGACGTGATGGTTCTCAAATATATTAGGAACATGTGTGGAATCTTGTACATCAGGAGCAGTGTAAGCATCATCTTGTTGTGCAACTTCATTAAACGAATTCCTCTGCTCAAACATTTGCAATACTCTCCAGTCATCGCTACGTGCAAATGTGTCTTCCAAGAAAAATATCTGTGTTGCTTGATTTGCCAAAATAAAAGGCTCGTTGGTCTAGTACGCCGCCTTGACATTGATGGATTTGGAATAATCATCAGCTCTAGGTTTTGTGATCCTGGAAAATAGGTTATACCAATGACAGCACAACAGAACCACACAATGATGATCCTCAAAACTGGAGATATACTGCAACTGAACAATGTCTGTATGTTAGCATACATTTCAGTTGTCTCTCTGCTGTACGTATCCGTGCTCATAGATGGCACTGTTTTGTGTTTTCCTGCCTTCGTCGCGTAGAAGGGTGTTGTAGCGCACATCTCCAACAACGCAAGATTCATAATGTCTTACCCAAGTATCAGGACCCATTGCTAGTGCGTAAAGGGCATCATCAACTACATGCCCATCCTCCCGCATCTTCTTAACCTATGGTTAGAAAATATACAAGTTGATCATCTTATGTACTCAATATATTAAAAAACTGACAGTGCAATTCGAAAGTTTACATGGCTCTTGAACCATTTCGCAAATCCTGCCATAACCAGTTTGTCAATGTTTCTTGGATTTTGCGGCAGTATCTCCTTTTTGTAGATGTTCCATGACATAGAGATCTCGTTAAACATCTAAATATATAAGAATGTGTTGCAAGTTTAGTAGATTACGATGTATAAGCTACAGTACTTAGCACTTACTTGATATAAGGTAGTATCTCAGGATAGTTATTCAACACATACCAAACCATTTTGTCCAAATCTTTAGGTTTTTCCTCTTGTTGACTCTTCCCCATAACTCCAACAGAATAATCGAAAACATTGAGCCCAGGATTTTCTTCACCCACCTCTTTGCTAAGCCGATCAGCTGTTTCATTGTATATTGAGCAGAATGTCAATGCTTCTGTAGCAATGTAGGCATCTGAAATGGAACCCTCGGGTCTAGCTTTGTTCCTAACATAGCCCTTGAAAGTGCCTAGCTGCCTTTCAATAGGGTACATCCATCTGTATTGTACTGGACCTCGAAATAGTGCCTCATCAGGTAGATGAACAGCCAAATGCACCATCACATCAAAGCAGGTTGGAGGATATATCTTCTCAAGGTCGCATATGATAGTTGGTATCTTGTCTCTAAGATGCTCCAAAGCATCTATCTTGATATTTCTACTGCAGAGTTCCCTGAAGAATTGTCCCAACTCTGCAACTGCTCTGTATAAGTCAGGGCGGCCCAATCCTCTAAGGATAACAGGTAAAACCCTTTGATGTAGGACGTGGCAGTCATGAGTTTTCAACCCTTGTACCTTGTTTCCATCTGCACTAACTCTCCTTTCAGGGTTGGAAGCAAATCCACGTGGGAATCTCACACGTGACAGGACCTCACAGAATTCTTTTCTTTTTACCTTGTCCAAGATGTACACAGCTGGTGCCATATCCCGTGGTTTACCTTCATCTTCCACCTGCAAATCCTTTCTGATACCTAGGTGTGTCAAATCAATCCTAGATTTTAAGGTATCTTTCGTCTTGCCTTCAATATTAAGAAGTGTGTCGATAATGCTGTCACATATATTTTTCTCGATGTGCATCACATCAAGATTATGCCGCAGATCCAAATCTTTCCAATACTCCAAGTCCCACAAAGTCGACCTGCGGGTAAACAATAATATCTCTTCTGCCTTGCCATGCTTCCTTTTCCCGCTACCATTATTAGGATGGTTTCCTAGTCTAATATGCCTGACCTTCTCTAATTCCACAGCCAACTCATCAGTGGTGAGCCTCTTTGGCGCATCACGGTTTTCATGCTTTGCATTGAACACATGTCTTCGGTATTTTGTAGGACGCGACTTGTCCTTGGCAAGGAAACGGCGGTGTCCAATGTAACAGATCTTGCTAAGTATTGCGTATGACAGGGGATTCCTGTCACAGCGAACACATGCATCGTAACCATGTGTCATTCGCCCTGACATAGTGCCCAAAGCCGGATAATCATGGATGCACCATATTATAACAGTACGCAGGAAGAAATCAGCTGGTGGGCTACTATATAGGTCTCGACTGAGAATACCCCTCCGTAGTTGTTGAAGTTCCTCCACAAGAGGTTCCATGAATAAATCAAAATCCTTTACAGGACTTTTTGGACCTGGGATGAGCAAGGCCATCATGTAGTTTGATTCTTTGGTGCAGACATTTGGAGGCATGTTGTAAGGGATAACAAGCACTGGCCACATGCTATATGTGGTGCTCTGGTGGCCAAATGGGTTAAATCCATCGGAAGCTAAGCCAAGTCTAATGTTTCTCGGGTCAGCAGAAAACTTTTTGTCTTTCTGATTGAAGCTTTTCCACTCACTACCGTGAGATGGATGGCTCATTACATTTTGATCTCTGTACTCCTGGTTCCTAGAATGCCACAGTACATCCTCTCTTGTTTCAGCATCATGAAACAACCACTACAATCTTGGTATAATTGGAAAATATCTCAGAACATTATGTGGAATCCTCTTCACAGCATTGCCATCTTTCCATCTTGATGATTTGCATTTCGGGCATTCACTTAAGTTGGCATAATCCTTCCGGAATAGAACACAATTATTCTTACAAACATGGATCATATCATATCCAATTCCAACTGCACGAAGGAAATTCTTCATTTCACTATAGGCGTGTGCCAGCTCAGACGCATCTGGGAAAGGTTTGCGGAAAGCAGCCAACATCACATCGAATGATTTGTTGGTCATCCCCTCGGATGTATTCACCTGAAGAAAGGTGACCATAGCTGAGAATACTGACAGAGTATTTCCTGGGGTGACAGCCACGTTGCATTGTTCCAACATGCGGGCCCACCATTTTTCTTCTGTAGGTGAAAGTTCACGAAATGCACGAGCATTTCGTAGCATTGTTTCAATGTTGGTCAAACTCACTGGCTCCGCCACCACCTCCTCCTCTTCCTCTTCCACCTGAGCATCAGGCAGATCAAGATGGTGATCTGCTGCTTCCACATAGTCAGTAACATTGACGTTCACAGCTTCACCATGATGAACCCACCTAGTATATGTGACCGACATCCCATACACGTGTAGATGATTTTGCACAGTTGACTAGGGTCTTGTAACTGAAGTCATACAACTGCTACATGGGCAGAGCACATCTGATTTTGAACCACCGTACTCAGCTCTGATAAATTTCATGAAGTTTTCAACCCCCTCGACATATGTAGCAAAGAATCTTCGAGCAGAAGTTATCCAAGTCATGTCCATCTGTTAGGCATACAAATTAGTTCTACTAGATATTACAGGAAAAACATCTATGCTTTTCTATAAAGTCCAGAAAAATACCTAGGTCGATGTCTAAAGCTATGGCAAGATATTTGGACGAGCAGATCTAAGTAACGAAAAATATGTAAATCTAATTTAGCAAACAGATTTGAGTGCTAAATTATGGCAGGTTGTTTCAGCAGTCAATGAGGCCGAGCACACAGCCATCGAACTATCGAAGGCCATCTCAGCAACAAAGATCGAGTATATAATGGTGTAGAGCTATTTCACCTAACAGATTGGCTACTAGACCATGGCAATCTACGTCACAATAAATATATGGCAGGATATTTTAGCAACTAATTGGGCTTGGCATGCCATCTCAGCTAAGCAGATTGAGTGCAGAATAGGGCAAGGAAGCTTCTTAAGCAGAGCATATTGACTGTAAACTACTTCAGCAAACAGCGAGATTAACAATGTCTATCAGCTAACATTTGGCACTACACCGACATGCATGGGGCCTCAGTCTAGAATGCGCGTGCCGTGGGAGAAGTTGATCGCCATGAGTCTCCACACGAACGTCGCCAGCGGTGGCGGTGCTGACCACCATGCGTCTCCACAAGAAAGCCGTCAGTGGTGGCGGCGCGACTAGAGGACGACAGTCTACAAGAGCGTACTATGGAAGCAGGAGGATCGTCGTGTCTCCCCTCAATGAACTGTGGCACCAACGTATCAGCGCGACGGGGAGGGCAGCTTTGGCGGAGCGAATGGAGTGGAGGGGGCATGGGGGAGGGGGTTTGGGGAATATTATTGGCTAGTTGGCCGAAGGGCGGTTGAATTTGGGATCTGGGGGAATTTTTTTGGGGGGGGCGGGGTTCGCGCGGTGGGCGTGGGGAGTTTGGCACATGGTCGGTTTCTCCAAGTGCAGTCCCACGTGTCAGTGAAGAGGCAAGCCGAAGTGCATTCCATTTGCGTGAGTCGTGTGCAGGACCGAACGTGTGTGGGGTGCAATGTGACCGCGACAGGGGTGCTATGAGTGTACCGCCTTTTTCCCTTTTAAACTAGGTGCTTCGCCCCCTCAAAAAACAAATTGGTGCTTCACGTGATCCATCGATACTACTACTAGTAATCCGGTAAGCCTGACTAAAATGGCGCGGCCGGGTCTTTTTCCGCGCGATATGCTGGGAGGTTGGCTTAGTTGGGTTTTTTAGGACAAGTAATGCTACACCTACGTAATCCCAGTTACATAAATAACATAATGTGAGACGTGTGAGCTGTTGATTGTAGATTGGGGGGAGGGAGGGGCCCACCACCATGAAAATCAGGGAGGAGAGAGAGAGAGAGGCAATTTACGTTAACCCTTTTGTAGGTTCCGTAGATGTAGAAAGATGTGAAATGCGTGAATGTGTGGTGGACGTACTATTGGAGTGCCCAAGATAAATTGTGTATGTAGACCCTATGTGTTTATTTACTTCACATGTTAGCTTTGTCTCGGTTCAAACCTTCTAAGTTTATACACACAAAAACGAATCATCATTCCATATCTATCTACTCTTATAAACTCTTATAAAAAGCAGAGTTGGTGATGATGGTGTGCCTGCCATCCATCAATACAGGCCGTCCGATCTGTATCTAACGGATAGGAAGGAAACTATGACAATTTAGTAATTTACCCGCACTCCTCTCCACATTTGCAGATAAGACCTTCCCTCGTTCATCCTTTTCTCCCACAAGATCTTGATGTTCCGTGCAACGCACGGGCATCTTGCTAGTACTCCTACAATATACTATATTATTGTTAAAGTTCATATACACCGGCCAAGATTAATGCAAACATGGAAGATTTTCATTACATTTTAAACTTTTATAGGACAGAAAAATAAAAGAAACCTGATCCTAAACCTATTCTACGGCGATGACCGGCGTCCTCCATCTGCGATCTCCATGTACGGGGGCGGGGTTCAAGACCCATGAAGTGAAGGTGCGGTCTCCGGCGAGGAAGAGTAGAACACGGGAGACGGACCGGCCAGTTGGCACACCATGCCCTGCCGCCTCCCATGCCCTACTCATCCTCGGAGGAGTCCCCGACCTCGGCGATGCTGGACGTTGGACGGCAGCAAGTAGGACGCTTGGCTGACGGTCCTCCCGTCGTCGGCCGCCGGCATGGCCACCGCTTGTGCGGTCGCGTCCGTGTCCGGCTACGCCGCTATTGCATCGCGAGCGGTGACTTGAGCGGGGCGGCGACCTCGAGCTTCATCCTTGAAGAGCAGCTCTCCCGCAGAGCGGTCGCGCTCGCGGTCATGGTGGATGTGGCGCCAGGTAGCAGGACGATGTGCTACAGTGTGGAGGTTAGCTGGGCGTTGCCACTTTAAGTAGCGCATTCCGGTGAGGCCAAGCGTCCGGGTGCATCAATAAGTCGCCGGAGTTGGTTCCTCGGGCACCGAGACTCTTAACGATGGCATACGGATGGACGACATGAATGCGGGTAGCTGGCGCCGGCTGGGAACGCACCATGCAATGACGCAAGGGATGAGGGTTTTTGGTGTGCCAGGGTTGTCAGTTGCGGTCGTGGCAACGTTGGAGATGCCCTTTGCTCACATGCGATCCCCACATGTCATTGAAAAAGCAAGATGACCCGGCATGGTCTCAGGTCCTGGGGATGCAGTTTCCCGCGATACACCACTCTGCGGACGCGTCGCGGCACGCGCGCACTTTGGTGCCCCATGCATCCTCGATGAGCCAGGTGTTGATCTGCTGGTCATGCCACAGCGCTAGCTCCACCCTCGGCACACTGAAGCCAATCGTGTCCAGTGATGATGAGCGTGTCGCTCACCGCGGTCGCCGTGTCCAGAGGCGGTGCTGGAGCTGCGCCACGTTGCTGGCCACCACGACCCACATGAACGGTTGCCGGTGCGAGGAGGTCGTGGGCCAGCTCCTCCATTGGACTAGTCTACGCCATGTCGTCTCGACAGGTGTGCCCCACATATCGGTTTCCCTGTTTTCCCAGCCAAATTCGAGCGTCAGCGCTCCGCGTTGCGCATTAGGCGCTGAACAGGTGGTTTTTGTGCCCTTGTTCAAATGTGGTATAGTACCAAGTTGTTACCCTAGCCCCAAGTGTGGTGGTTTTGGGTATGGTATCACCCTTTTCCTTTTCAAGTAGTGAACCGTAACACTTGACTAAGTAGTCGGATGGTGTGCTAAATGTAGGTGTCCGACTGTTTGAAGGAATAATTGAGGTGTGCCCGGTCCGTGCCCGCATTTAGGGGTCCAACTTACCATGTTCCGGCAGTAGTAACTAGTCCCTGCGTACTTCCTCTATTTTTATTTACTCCGCATTTTAGCTTTGATCAATGTCAAACTTTGTAAACTCTGACAAACATTATAGACAGAAATAATAACGTATACAATAACAAATCAATACCATTAGATTCACTATCGAATATACTTTCACATCATATAGATTTGCTTTTGTAAATGTTCATATTTCTACTCTTACTAGCAAGATGCCCCTGCGTTGGACGTAACATCAAGATGCATTTGTATGACTAGTTTGTCTTGTGAGAGAAAATGATGAACGAGTGAAGGCCTTATTTGCAAATGTGGAGAGGTGTGTGGCTACCTTTTTGCAAAATTGCCATAGTTTCCTTCCTATCCGTCAGATATAAATCGGACGGCCTATATTGCAGGATGGCAGGCACACCATCATCACCAACTCTGCTTTTTATAAGAGTGTAGATAAAAAGTAGAGTTGGTGATGATGGTCTCCCTGCCATCTAGCAATATAGGCCGTCCGACCTATATCTAACAGATAGGAAGGGAACTATGACAATTTACCCGCACTCCTCTCCACGTTTGTAGATAAGGCCTTCCCTCGTTCATCATTTTCACCCACAAGATCTTGATGTTCCTTGCAACGCACGGGCAACTTGCTAGTTTTCTATAAATTTGGTCAAATTTTATGAAGTTTAACTTCAGTCAAACCTAATATGGAGAGTAAATAAAAACAGAAGGAGTATCTTACTCCGTGACCAAGACGGAAGGGAAAATGAGACAACTTATTGTTTATTTGAGTCGTTCAAGTATAATCATGCGGCGTTGCTTATTTCTCATTCCTCTCCAACCCTCTTCTGTGTCGATCATGCCACCCTCCGGTCAAGTCCATCCTCCCACATGCCTCATTTGAACATTCCGCCGAGTATCACTCGCATGTGGGCCTAGACCATGCTTGTATTTCCAATGTTGTAATTTTCCCAACATGCATACAAACAAACGGTTCGTTTAAAGTCTCACCTTGCCTCCACTACCTGTCGCTTCCCATCTTAGTTTTGACATCCCATTCGGTTCATGCCCCGACACATCTTGACGAGATCGATTGATGTTGAGAGATCAATTGCATGCCGTGCAAGGAGATAA
>NC_041384.1:243996795-244026552 GCF_002162155.2 Triticum dicoccoides | reverse complement strand
GGGGATCAGAGGGAGTATATTGTATGTTCGTAAGTGAAACGAACGTATTGCACCCACCCTAGTCCTCTTTCAATCGATCTATGGACCCCTAGATGAAATAGACTGAGAACGAGTGGGTGCATGTGTCATACCTAAGGTGGATTCAAATTTTTGAATCGATGATCATAGCATCCGCAAATCATATATAAAGGGCATTCAATGTTCGTTTCACTTTTGAACGTACAATATAATCCCTCCGATCCTTTCTAGTTTACATATAAGTTTTATGTGTAGTCAAAGTATCTCTACTTTGATCAAACTTACAGAAAAAGTATCAACATTCAACAACACCCAATCAATATTGTTGGATTCGTACGTACTCCTAGATTTGTATTCAAACAGAGATGGTTTCCAATTTGTTTTCAACCATGTGAATGTGCTTGTTCCCGCGCATGCTCTTCCTACTAGGATTTCGCCATGTATAACCAGTCCTTAGTAACTTTTTTAGGCTCCCTATCCAATAGTACTACTGGAGTACTGACAACATCTGTAGTAGAGTATGCAGTGCTCATAGTACTCCCGCCTTCCATTTATATGGGGCCTAAGAGCAAGTCTAATAAGGCCTAGTCAGCAGCCTATAAGACTTGTCATGTAATTAAAATCCTACTTGGAGGAGTGAAAAGAGAGGAGAGAGAGTGAAGCGGGCTCTTATTCTACAACCTGGCTATAACACATAGATCAAGAAAAAATAGTATGCATGCAACTCTCTTCCAATCATATACCTTGCTCATGCAAATATTAAATCCTTAGAGCCAACCTAATAGCCATTCTAAGAGCAAGCCTATTACTTATATGAGTATTTTTTATGATGGCTCTAAGTGAGGTGGCATCTCTTTATAGCCAACAGCCGGCTACATTATTAACCATGCTCACGTTTTTCAAAACCGCCTTTGACTATTGACAAGATTAATAGTACATGAGATGTATAGTCTGAAAATTATATCATTGGAAGCTCCTTTCACATACGAATTTGACCGTATGCTTTGTGTAAGTTGCATGTCATATATTATTACTCTAACATTTGGTCAAAGTTAGCCTCGAAAAACGCATTAGCCCTGTATAGATGGAAGGAGGGAGTAGTAGTGGAAGTAGATCAGCGCCGTGCAGAAATCACGGTGGTGGTCGGCACCATAGACCTCCGTTTGCAAGCTCGCTTTGCGGCGGGCCAATCCCGGAGTTCTCTGGAGCCAGGCTACGTGGAGGAGGAAGCCGATCCAGTGTTCATGGCAGAGGTCGCAGCGCAGAAGGCCCCCGATGCGTATGAGACGATGGACGTCGACTTCATGCTGGCGTCTGGGTCCCCCATGGTGCAGGCAGACCAGCGGTTAAAACTGGCGATAGTAAAGGAGGGCTAGGAGGCAGAGGCTCAACTTGACGTGGAGCGCGCGCATGCCGCTGCCATCGAGGATCTCTTGCAAGCGGAACCAGATGTCGTGGATGTGAACCAGGCGGCGGAGGCTCAACTTGACGCGGAGCACGCGGATGCCGCTGCCATCGAGGCCCTCCTGCAGGCGGAATCAGACGTCCTGGATTTGAACGGGGCGGCAGAGGCTCAACTTGATGCGGAGCGTGCGGATGCCGCTGCCATCATGGCCCTCCTGCAGGCGGAACCGGATGTCCTGGACTTGAACCGGGCGGTAGAGGCTCAACTCTACGTGGAGCGCGCGGATGCCGCTCCCATTGAGGCCCTCGTGCAGGCGGAACCGGACGTCCTGGACTTGAACTGGGTGGTGCTCTCGTACATGCAAAGCACCCGCACGCTCCGTGTGAGTGAGTAGCTGGAGGCCGAGGACAACCACGGTGCGGATACACATGTCGGCAGCTACGACTGGTTCGCGCCGGCAGCCAAAGACGACGAGGCCATCTTGTTTCGCGAGGAGTGATAGTTTTTCTTTATGTTGTTGTTTTTAGGTATCTTTTGCTGTGTAAAAACATATATTTATGCAAGTCGCCTGACTTTCATCATTTGGGTCAGTCGACCATTTTAGGTGGTTGGATGAATATCCTACGTCTCCTAACCCTTCTTCCTCCCATGTTCTTCTTCCCCAACAGACCACTGCACGGGCCGTACGAATCTTCCCCAACATGTGGTTGGATAAACGTATTGTATGAATGAAAATTATGTGTCAGCGGTAGGATGGCTGAGTTTGGTTTGATCACATGCGGCCGCACGTGTCAATGAGGGTGCGTTCCCTTGGTTGGGTTAGCGGCATGCAGGAGCAGCTGTGTGAGGGTGCGGTGCGACCGCGACATGGAGGAGCGACTGTGTGAGGGTGTGGTGCGACCGTGGCGTGGAGGAGCGACTGTGTGAGGTTGCGGTGCGACCGCGGCATGCAGGAGCGACTGTGTGAGGGTGTTGTGCGACCGCGACAGCCGTGTGCAAGTGTACCTCCTTTTCATTTTGAAAACTTTAGGCAAGCTTGGCAAAAATGTGTGGCCAAGTATGGCAATGCAAGGCCTAGACCCAAACAGGATACAAGTACGTACGTAGGAGTACTAGTGTTGAAAAGAAAGGCGGGGTTTTCCTTCGCGGGATTAATCGATACAAATCCTCGTTTGACGTGTCAATTAATTCGTATTTTTTTCTCCAAAGCCCAAAGAGCTAACCATCTCATTCCTCATCTCTTGATTAATGCAGTGCCATGCAAACCAACCTTCTCACTTCCGCATGCATGCAAGGGTATATTAATGTCCTTGGTTGCTAGTACGAGGCAAACAAGGTAAGTGAGAATGTTGTGGTTTGGCGAAGTGCGTTCAACGGCGAACACCATTGAGGGAGACCATGGTAAGTCATTCACAAGTGCTGCCTGCAAGCCGAGACAACCTCCTTATTTGCATCCAGGAAGTCCGTTGAACCAAAGTACTAGTACACAATAGCATCGTCCATCCAGCTTAGTGCGGTGAGGTGGTTTCTCGAACAAGACGATGGAGAAGCGGAGTCAGCGAAGAGTGAAATGATGGTTGCTTCGTCCGTGCTTTGTGATTTGATGCCTCACTGCTTTGTGATTTGTGATAGAAGGGACAGGGTAGTAGACTCTGTACTCTATACTGTACATGCGTCTAAGCACGGGAGAAAGAGGAGAGACGTTGCATTTTTATATTCCTTCAATCAATTAGGGAGCTTCGGTTGCATCCTTTTGGCTTTGGCAGCACCGTCCACAACGGTTCCCATAGATGCCAAAAGCTATTTTCACATTTGGCTACACATTGTGGATGCCCTTAACCGTACCACTTGGTTTTTGCTCCTGTGTGCTATCTATACAAATCTCAATTATATTGATCTAAAAAATTATAGAATCAAGATTAGTAAAAAGGAGGTGATTTTGTTGCGCGGGTGGAAGGTGAGGTTTCTTATTTTCAGAGGTGACGGTGTACTGGACTAGGGGGTACTCAACACGTCATCTCCCGATCTGTTAGATTGGGCCGAGGACCCCCGTGGCTGTATACTCATGGGCCAGTTCGGACAGTTGTCGCATGCAAGGAAGATTCCACAAGACTTGGCGATCAAGACAAGGACTCCTCCCCACCGGCGTATTCGGCTAGGACTCTTGTTATCCTAGGCCTCTGGTGCATTATATAAACCGAGGTCAGGCTAGTCGATAGACATATACATACAATCATACCATAGGCTAGCTTCTAGGGTTTAGCCTCTTCGATCTCGTGGTAGATCATCTCTTGTAATACCCATATCATCAAGAATAAATCAAGCAGGATGTAGGGTTTTACCTCCATTAAGAGGCCCGAACGTGGGTAAAACATCGTGTCCGCTGCCTCCTGTTACCATCCGCCTTAGACGCACAGTTCGGGACCCCCTACCTGAGATCCACCGGTTTTGACACCGAAATTGGTGCTTTCATTGACAGCTCCGCTGTGTGATCGGCAAAAGGATCGATGGCTCGCCAGCAGATCAGCTGCGACTTCGGCATCTTTGTCACCAGCTCGGCTGGTCACTGAGGGAGTCCTGGATTAGGGGGTGTCCGGATGGCCGGACTATACCTTCAGCCGGACTCCTGGACTATGAAGATACAAGATTGAAGACTTCGTCCCGTGTCCGGGAGGGACTTTCCTTGGCGTGGAAGGCAAGCTTGGCGATACGGATATGCAGATCTCCTACCATTGTAACCGACTTTGTGTAACCCTAACCCTCTCCGATGTCTATATAAACCGGAGGGTTTTAGTCCTTAGGACAACATACACATCAACAATCATACCATAGGCTAGCTTCTAGGGTATAGCCTCCTCGATCTCGTGGTAGGTCTACTCTTGTACTACCCATATCATCAATATTAATCAAGCAGGACGTAGGGTTTTACCTCCATCGAGAGGGCCCGAACCTGGGTAAAACTTCGTGTCCCTTGTCTCCTATTACCATCCGGCCTAGACGCATAGTTCGGGATCCCCTACCCGAGATCCGCCGGTTTTGACACCGACATTGGTGCTTTCATTGAGAGTTCCTCTATGTCATCGCCGTCAGGCTCGATGGCCACTACGATCATTAATAGCGATGCAGTCCAGGGTGAGACCTTCCTCCCCGGACAGATCTTCGTCTTCGGCAGCTTCGCACTACGGGCCAATTCACTTGGCCGTCTGGAGCAGATCGAAAGCTACGCCCCTGGCCGTCAGGTCATATTTGGAAGTTTAAACTACATGGCTGACACCCCCGGGGACTTGATCTTCGACGGATTCGAGCCACTGCCGAGCGTGCCGCACTGTCCCGACGAGCATGATCTAGCTCTGCCGCCGAACAGTGCCCTGGAGGCCGCACCCGCATCAGCTTTGACCCTTAATTCGGAGCCAACTGTGCTGATCGAGGATGGGACGTCGGACGCCACCTCGGGGGCTGCGATCCCAACGGCGATCGAGCCGAACACCAGCCCCGTACTCTGCGAGACTCGTGACTCCAAGGAGCCGGACTCCTCTCCGGACTCCAAACCCTCCGCGCCCCTGCCGATCGAATCCGATTGGGCGCCGATCATGGAGTTTACTGCCGCGGACATCTTTCAGCACTCGCCTTTCGGCGATATCCTGAAGACACTGAAGTCTCTCTCTTTATCAGGAGAGCCCTGGCCGGACTACGGTCAGCAAGGTTGGGGTACGGACGATGAAGAAATTCAAAGCCCACAACCACCCACTTTGTAGCCACTGTCGACGATTTAACCGACATGCTCGATCTTGACTCCGAGGACATCGACGGTATGGACGCCGATGAAGGAGACGATGAAGAACCAGCACCTATTGGGCCCTGGAACGCCACCTCGTCGTATGACGTATACATGGTGGACGCACCAAAAGATGACGACGAGGAGCGAAAGGACGCACCGAAGGCCTGTTCCCTTGAAAAGTAGTCAAAGCGGCAACGCAAGAGCCGCCCCAAATCCCGCCTCGATAGAAATAGCAATCACAAAGACCCAACGCCGGAGCAGGGCGAACCTCTGCCGGACAACGACAATCCGGATAATCAAACCGAACAAACAAATCCTATCAAGGATAATGGTCCGGACGACATAACGTCGGACAAACACCCGGAGCAACAGATTGCCCATAAAAGGCTTGTTGCTACCGCGAGGAGCCTGAAAAAGCAGAAACAAAGGCTCAAGGTCGCGCAAGACACACTCTAATTCATATGGAGTAAAATACTCAGTACTACAGCAAGGTACGGCGAAAATCGCCCTTCTAAAAGCTACCCAAGCGGAAGCTGCTACCCGAATTCGATGAGGAGGCCTCAGAACCCCCACAACCAAATATCAAAGCAGCCACCTGGTCGGATAGACGACCCCTCTACCAACACAGAGCGGCATACAACGCCGCTCACAATACAATACGCAACCCATGCGAAGGCCCGCACCCAAAGGACAGCGCAACAAGATCCATCTATGGACCACGCAAGCGCGCCCCAGCATACAATGCAACACAACAAACATCCGAACAACGTGGTACACCCAGCTACAGGGGTGCTGCACACCCCCTATGTTTCACCGATGAGGTGCTGGACCATGAATTTCCAGAGGGATTCAAGCCCGTAAACATAGAGGCATATGACGGAACAACAGACCCTGGGGTCTGGATTGAGGACTACATCCTTCACATCCATATGGCTCGAGGAGATGATCTCCACGCCATCAAGTACTTACCCCTCAAGCTCAAAGGGCTAGCTCGTCACTGGCTCAAAGGCCTCCCCGAAATCTCCATTGGAAGTTGGGAAGAGCTCGAAGAGGCCTTTTGGGCAAATTTTCAAGGGACTTATGTCCGACCTCCGGATGCGGATGATTTAAGTCATATAACTCAACAGCCCGAAGAGTCGGCCCGAAAGCTTTGGAACATGTTTCTTACTAAAAAGAACCAGATTGCCGACTGTCCGGATGCTGAAGCCTTGGTAGCTTTCAAGCATAGCGTCCGTGACGAATGGCTCGCCAGACACCTCGGCCAAAATAAGCCGAGAACGATGGCCGCATTAACAAACCTCATGACTCGCTTTTGCGCGGGTGAGGACAACTGGCTAGCCAGACATAGCACCAGCGACCCCAGTACATCTGAAGTTAGAGATGGAAACGGGAAATCACGGCGTAACAGCAATAACAAACGCCGGAATAAAGAAGACAGCACGAAGGGCATGGCGGTCATTGCCAGATTCAAAAGCTCTCGGCCAGGTCAAAAGCCGCCCCCTAAAGGCACCAGGGATGAACTGTCCAGCCTCAACAAAATTCTGGACCAAGTGTGTCAGATCCATAGTACCCCTGGTAAACCTGCTAATCATACCCACAGAGAATGTTGGGTCTTCAAGCAGTCCGGCAAGCTCAACGCCGTACACAAGGGGGAGGATACACCAAGTGAAGACGAGGACGAGCCCCCCAAGCAAGACACTAGGAAACAAAAGAAATTTCCACCAAAAGTCAAAATAGTAAACGTGTTACACGTAATCAAGGAAAAAAACAATGCGGCACTCCCAGGAAAGTATACCCAAGTGCCTATCACCACGAAGTCCTGCCACTGGACATCTCAACCGATCACTTTCGACCATCGCGATTACTCAACAGGTATCCGACACACAGGATGGGCTGCCCTAGTATTAGATCCAGTAATTGGCGGATATCACTTCACAAGGGTCTTGATGGACGGCGGCAGTAGCCTAAACCTAATATATCAGGATACAATCCGCGGGATGGGGCTAGACCCAACACAAATTCGCCATAGCAATACTACCTTTAAAGGAGTAACGCCAGGCCCAGGGGCTCGCTGTACGGGCTCCCTCCTACTACAAGTTACATTTGGCTCCCCCGATAACTTCCGTCGCGAGCATTTAACTTTCCACATCGCTCTGTTTCAAAGTGGCTATCAAGCACTGCTTGGATGCGAAGCTTTCGCTCGCTTTAATGCAATACCACACTACGCCTCCCTCACACTCAAGATGCCCGGTCCACGTGGCATCATTACGGTGCACGGAAATATCAAGCGATCTCTGCGCGCCGAAGAGAGCGAGGCTGCCTTGGCAGCCGCACGCTAAAGGCGCCCGGACCAGAAAGTGTCCAATAGGTCGTCAAGACCTCAGACACAACTAATCGAGCCCGGCGCCGCTACTTATACCAAACAAATGGTCACACCCCTATTTGTCAAGACAAGGGGCTCAAAGCGCGCAGACAAGTGGCAATTTCTTCTCATCTTGAATTATGCATGGTTTCTTTAAACTATCTTTTTGCACGATAACTTTTTCACCTAAATTCCTCTCTTTTACAGACGATCACCGTGCTACACTCGTCCAGGATATGGCACAACGGAGACACAGGCGCAAACGTGCAGCAGGGACCCGTTCCAAGGATTCTTTTTAGATTAAGACCCTGCGTAAACCTTTTTTACTGTCTCTTGTTCATACATATCCATCGAAGGATGCCGACGTCTTGGCATGTGGCCACGCCAGAACAATGAACGTACCTGGATAGAAGGGGCTTCTTACAAAGGCCATTATTTAGGCCCGGTTTATACCACTAAGACCGAATACCTTAGGGAGTGTTCGGCGTCGCGAGTTCGGCCTTATATGCATCAGCTCCGAATCATTGTCTTTGGTCAAATGTTAGGTTTGCCCGGCTCCTGTGTTTTGGTGCCTTAAGTTCCGCTTTAACGGCTAAGGTAGCACCAGGAGAACTTCTGCGATTGTGCCCTGGTTCATCCGGACGAGCACCTCAGTAGAGAAAGCCGAAAACTGACTGTCATGATATAGCGTGAGACTGGTCAACCACTTGATGACCTGTCGGAATGTTAGAATTCCTCCGCCTTAATGAAGGGCCGTTTTCCGGCCAGGCATGTACGCACCCCGGGATCGGGAGAGTTCGGAGCCACCAGGGGCTATCTAGTAGCCCCACTGTCAAACTCCTATGGCTAAGTGAAAGTGCTAAAGCATTATAGTCTGGTTGCCTCGCTCGCTCCGCTATCACCTCCTTAATAGGACCAAGACGTTGGGTTAAGTGTGAACGCGTGTTTTTGCGAGCACCTCCGCATTATATGCGTGAGGGTTGAAGCCGACGGCTGCAATCTTTCAGGTCATACACATGTATACATAAACGGCCGCCCAGGAGGCATCATATTACTTTTAGGCAAAAGTATAAAAATAGCCTTATAAAAATTTATACAAGCATTTCGCTTATAATGAGATTACATATCACTCAAACATAATATTTTTTGAGCACTGGGTCTCTATCAAACAAGCACCCTCAAGAACCTCTTCAAAGTAGTGCTCAGCAACCCTTCGACCTATGGCCGAGTCCCGCGCTGCAACAGTGGTAGCATCCATCTCCACCCAGTATGCTTTAACACGGGCAAAGGCCATCCGTGCGCCTTCTATGCACGCCGACCTCTTCATCGCATTAATGCGCGGCACCACGTCAAGGACCTGCTGCACCAAGCTGAAATAGCTATTCGGTTTTTGCCTTCCCGGCCATAGCTGATCCACAACAGACCTCATAGAGAGTCCGGACAACCTATTTAGTTCAGCCCATTCGGCTAATTGGTCAGTGAATGAAAGTGGACGCTCGGGAGAATGGAATTGCCTCCAAAACAGCTGGTCTACTCCACGGTCCGTCTAACCCTGGAAGTACTTGGCCGCATCGGCAGCGCTCGCCGCCAAGTCCATATACGCATCCTCCGAACTCCACATCCGATCCAGAGGGGCATACCGTGGATCTCCGAATTTCCTCCGCAACATAAAGGATTTCCCAGCTACAATATCCCCGGCTTCCCGCAGCTCCTCCTTCTTTGCCCTCATAGCAGAGTGGAGATCCTTTTTCATCGCAGCAGCCTTCTCAAGGTCCGATGCCTTCGCTTGGTTTTCCTTTTCAAGAACCCGGCAACGGTCGGTGGTGGCTTTTAATTCTACAGCCATGTTGGCCATCTTGTCTCGGGTCTTGCCATGCACAGCCTTCTCGGCTTGCAACTCTTTAGCCGCCTTCACAGCAGACGCATTACCTAACCTCGCTTGTTCCTTGGCTCGGGCAAGTTCTGCCCGCAAGGCTTCAATAGTGGCAGCTCCATCTGCAGTCACAACATATTTAAGATACTGGCATCATGCTGCTCTTCCTATGTGGCGTTTACCATATATTTACACTTACCCTGTGCCTCGTCAAGCCTTTTGTTAACAAGCTCGATGTCGGCTTCTGCCGCATCCAACTGCCGTTCTAAATGGGCAAACTCGCTAGTCCGTCTAGCCACCGGAGCTTCCATCACCTGCACATAGAGGCAGTATGCTTATTTCCTGGGAATAAGATCCTCTGTTCGTCGTTGTTTCCGACGACAACCAGTCTCAGGGGCTACTATCTACACAGGGCACACCTAGCATGTGCAGGATTATCATACATTCTTTTACGTACCTCAAAGCCTGTCAGTAGACTCATAAAAGCTTCATGCAATCCGCTTTCGACGGACGATATTATCTCCATCACCGTATTCATCAGCACACAATGTTCATCTGACATGGCCGCTCGCCCCACCAACTCCCTCAGAACATCTGATCGCACACTAGACGGTGCCGGACTCTTTTATCTGCTCTCTTCGGGAGCCGGACATTGGGAGCTTCGGGGGTCAATGGGATTATCTTCTGGCCTCACCGGAATCGGAGAGGCCCTCCGCGACGACACTTCAGGGTCGCCCGCTTCCGGAGCGGAGGAGTCCGGAGGAGGCGTTTCACTCTCCATCATCTCTAGAAGAAGATCCCCCAAAGACGAGCTCATTTGAGAGGGGCTAAGGCCCGAACTGCAAAGATATATGCGGTGGTTATTTTCTCAGAAGAAAAAGATGGCATATCTGTACTATCAAAGTATTTCGGGTCACTTACGACTTGCGGGAGAATGGATCCCCCTGCGGACTTTGTGCGGCAACATCGCCCCCCAGGGTAGGACCCTCTGTGGGAGACTTCTTCTCCCGTTTGGAAGCTCCGGCTTCCGAATCCCCGGGCGCAGTCCTTTTCCTCTTCTGGTCGTCTTCCCTCATGGAGACGCTCGCTCCCTCGGTTAGAATGGGCAGCGTTGGGGACCCGCGTCCGCCCGTATTATCCTCCACAGTATCTTCCTTCAAGGGCCCCGGGCAAGGTGCGATCTGGAGCATCTTTTCCAATATTGGATTTTCCAAACCCTCAGGGAGGGGGCCCGGACACCGAATCAACTTCGCCTTTGTTAGCCAGTCCTGGTCAAAAAGCAAACTCTCAGAGATAACTTCGTAACAAATGAGAGATAGTATATTCGGCCGGAAGATTCCTTACCTGTTCGGCGGTGCGGTTACTGCTCAAGCCCACGTCCTCGGTGATTTCCGGACACTCTACCTGAGGTCTAAAGAATGACTTGTACATCTCCTCGTGCGTCAGGCCGAGAAAATTTTGAATGGCATGCGGTCCCTCGGGATTGAACTCCCACAGGCGAAGAGGCCGGCGTTTGCAAGGCTGGACTTGACGGACCAGCATAACTTGTATTACCGCAACCAAACTAAAATCTCCATTAAAGAGATCTTGAATCCGGCTTTGCAGTATAGGCACATCATTGGCTGGACCCCAGCTCAGTCATCTGCTAATCCATGACATCAGTTGTGGTGGAGGGCCCGAGCGGAAAATGGGGGCGGCTGCCCACTTGGCACTTCTAGGAGCCGTGATGTAGAACCACTCATGTTGCCACAATTCAGACACCTCTGGAATGGAACCTTTGGGCCACGAAGCTCCCATCATCTTGCGTATTGAGGCACCTCCACATGCCGCTTGTTGCCCCTCGAGCACCTTCGGCTTTACTTCAAATGTCTTGAGCCACAGGCCAAGGTGAGGGGTGACCTGGAGGAAGGCCTCGCACACGATGATAAATGTCGTGATATGAAGAAAGGAGTCCTGAGCTAGATCATGAAAATCTAGCCCGTAGTAAAACATCAAGCCCCTGATGAATGGATCCAGAGCAAGGCCTAGACCTCGAAGGAAGTGGGAGACGAACATGACGCTCTCGTTGGGTTCGGGGGAAGGGACGGCCTGCCCCCGGGGAGGCAGACGATGCAAGATCTCGGCGGTCAGATATCTGGCCTCCCTCAACTTTTTGATGTCTTCTTCCGTGACGGAGGAGGGCACCCATCGGCCTTGAAGGCTAGATCCGGACATGATTGAAGGTTCGGAGCACCTGACCTAAACTTTGGGCGTTTGAGCTTCAGGCGGGGGAATGATTCGATTGAGCACGGGAGGGAAAAATAAAAGCCTTGTCCCTTTATAAAGAGGGTGGATATCAAGCGTCCTCTCCGTGTCCGTTTGGACTTGCCTATAATCTAGGAGTCCTAGAAGTGGTTGGGTTACCCATGCCCGTATTGATGAGAATCCCGGAATAAGGGGGACACGATCTCTGCTTTAACAAGACGTGCCAAGGAAACCGCCTCGCATAACGCGCTGAGGTAGGATAATGAAACGACTCAGATAAAGGCTTGGCCATGGTGTGCCACACTACGGAATACGTCAGCAGATTAGATTGGTGTAAATATTATTCTCTCTATGGCAATATGTGGAAACTTATTTTGCAGAGCCGGACACTATCTTTGTGTTCAAAATCTTCTATGAAGTACTTGGAGGAGGAACCCGCCTTGCAATGCCGAAGACAATATGCGCGCCGGACTCATCATCATTGAAGCCTGGTTCAGGGGCTACTGAGGGAGTCCTGGATTAGGGGGTGTCCGGATGGCCGGACTATACCTTCAGCCGGACTCCTGGACTATGAAGATACAAGATTGAAGACTTCGTCCCGTGTCCGGGAGGGACTTTCCTTGGCGTGGAAGGCAAGCTTGGTGATACGGATATGCAAATCTCCTACCATTGTAACCGACTTTGTGTAACCCTAACCCTCTCTGGTGTCTATATAAACCGGAGGGTTTTAGTCCGTAGGAGAACATACACATCAACAATCATACCATAGACTAGCTTCTAGGGTTTAGCCTCCTCGATCTCGTGGTAGGTCTACTCTTGTACTACCCATATCATCAATATTAATCAAGTAGGACGTAGGGTTTTACCTCCATCAGAGGGCCCGAACCTGGGTAAAACTTCGTGTCCCTTGTCTCTTGTTACCATCCAGCCTAGACGCACAGTTTGGGACCCCCTACCCGAGATCCGCCGGTTTTGACACCGACAGTCACCTTGCTTCGGCCAAGAACGACGCCCCATGTTTGGATCACCATGCTTGGACAAGGGTCTTCATCAAACGTCAACTCCGATCTCTATCAAGATCAGGGAGGAATCATCCATGGAGCTCGAGGGCTCAACGTCAACATTGCCCTCAGGCGGCCATGCTGTTTTTATGGACAACAAACTTGTATTCACCGTCACCACCTCCTCGAGTGTTGGTTTGATGATTGCTTCGGTGGAATAGTGCGAAATTACGTCTACAACAGCCATGCAAAATTTCGTCGTGTTCTGATGGAGGAATCTCCGACAATCTATGATAATACTGGAGACTTGTCAAATCTGGACGGGAATCTGGACGAGTTTAGGGCGTGGTCTCCAGAGCCCAGCTCAGAGGTCCTTTGGAAGATCCAACCGTTCATCTACTGCGTAATTCCCATATCTACCGCCCCTCCAAATTTCAGCTCGATCCGACGGTTGAAACTCCGAGAACCTTCCGATGAGTGGACCAATTTTCGGATCCGTTTTCTGCGCGAATACGGATTCGACCCGAATTCATGTTTCTTTATGAACGTGATATTGGATAGCCTTTTTAGAGGAATTCTTTTCTAGGGTATTGTGCGTTGTTTTTAAACACATGCCCGTAAATTTTTAAGCCTCCCCTGAGGTCATGTTCATCATCATGCTGGTGTCAAACCAGTCCGGCAATATTGCTCCAAGGCTGCCGACCTGCACTAGACACATCGTCGCTTTGTTGAGCCGAGCTCAACTTCTTCGGATCATCATCTCGGCAAACCGAACAAGAGTCCGGCATCGCGAAGGATAAATCATCACCAACATCGCCACCCCATGGATTACACGGAGCGGGCATACCGGCATCGCCGCACGGTCACTTCATCAAGCCGACATCGACCACGTCACGACCTACATCGGCAGGGCCGCACTATTGCTTCTTCAAGCTGGTGTCCATCACGCCGACCTATTTCGAGTCATCGGCTGACATCAAGACTCCATCACCTCGGCTATACCAGGGACTTGGCTATTTCTTCATCAACATACTCCGGTGACTTCGGCGTCACCAGCCGACCAGCTTCGTCACGTTAGCTGGGCCGAGGGCTTCGACTCGGCAAGTCAACCTTTGCCAGCATCACCAGGCCATCGCTCTATCACCCATCAGGCAATGGATGTGCGGATAGATTCCCGATTTTGGGAGTCGCTTTTCTTCAGAATGCTACAACAAATAAACCAGGTGCTATTAATCCTAACAATTTTTTGCTTGTTGGGTTTATTTTTCTTAAGAAATTATTACTCTGGCTTGTTCCATCATCTGTACACAGGTCTACCAAATGGCGGCCACATTAAAAACGATCGCATGGTAGTTCGGTCAGTTTTCGTACATAGTTCGGCGAACGCCGCATTCGGAGCCCAGACCGCCCAGCAAATTCAGGCTTTGTCATGCCTTCACTGCGTCAAGCTGACGCCCAGCATCGACATTGACTTCGGCGCCAGGCCATATTTCTTTTATTACTCACTTTGCATAAATTATTTATTATGCAACACTTTTTTTAATTATTATTATTACCATTATCTCCGGTTTGCACTATTTTTTGTGCACAGGAAAATGATCCGGGTTGGGCAGTATCGTCAACTCGGCATACTGACATACCACGTCACCTCATTTAGACGGGGGGCTTCGTCAACACTTCATTACCCCATGCCAGGGACTTCGGCATCACTCTGCCGGCCTGCATTGACCATGCTATGTCACCACTTCGGAGTGCCGAGCTCTTTGCTCCGCCACCTTGGGACTGGCTTGGGGGATGGAACCTTGTCCCGCATCAAGCTCGGGCCGCGTCATCAATACCGAACACATTAACCAGCTAAGTTGCCTTCATGCTCAAAGTTTTAAATTTTTAACTTGTGTTCGGTTCGACCAAGCATTATACCTTTTTGAAAAAAAGTTGCTTGTAGAGAATCTCCTTGTCAAAACTTTGTTTGTGACACATAGATTCAAATACCCCGTTTATTTGGGGGCTCCCTTGATGGAGCTTTTCCTCTTGCATATGATTATACTTGTACGGCTTCGTTCCTTGTTCGTGTATTACGCCACAATATGCATCATAGTGACTTAAGTGATTTGCAAGCTGGGTTGCCTGGCTCCTGTGCTTACCCCTACGTTCCCGGTTGTTCGGCTAGGGAGTAAAAGGAGCACCTCTGTGATTGTCACGACCGGGTCCTCCGAGCTCTGACCTCAGCTTGGGTGAAGCCGAAAGCTAGCGCTCTTATTGTTTTCAATCATGGTCGGCACACAACGGAACTCATGAGTACAAAACATCTATTACACAAGTCTCATAGTAATAATGAACACCGAAGAAAGGTATCGGTGGGGGTACTATTTTTTTCGAAGATGCTTCTTGCACTCCGTCTGTAATATAGCATAAGTTCCTTGAGCGCGATTTGTCTGTTACAGCCTTATGGCCCGGTTGCCTGGTTATCGGAAACACTGTCGATATTCTCGACAGGTGGAGTACATAACACTTTTCGGTCCTTGACCGAAGAGGGAGAAGCCGACGGTCGGTTAAGACGCGTTTAAAGTTCGGGTGAACAAAGATATGATATTAGTACTTCGGTACATACAATCATTATACATAAAATTCTTTTTACCCAAGTCACTTGGGGGCTCTTAAATTTATATGAGCTGTTTTATAATAAGTGTTCTTCTTCTTAGTCATTGCAAAGTTTTTCTTACTATTATTATTTATCACTCCTCTTTTCGACACAAGTGTGTGGTCACTAGCCGGGGAGCCTAATTTCTCTCTCAAAGCCGCTAGAGTTTAGTTTTCTAAACTGGCCTAATAAGAAGTACTCCGCCTTCGGGATAGGAGGTTGAAGCCGTAGGCTGACCCGCTTGAAGTCTTGAGATAGAATGTGTCATGTTAAAGCACGACATAAGCACTTTTTTCTAAGACCAATTTTTGGATTGGCACCGAACACTTGATCTTGTTCGGACGTCAAGTTTTTATTGACATTTTTTTGGTTTTCCAAGATTATGGCACTTTTAAACTATTTGTGTGTTTTCAGCACAAGTCTCGCAATGCAACGCTGGATACCTTTAGAGATTCGGCAAAAACATTCTCGGATATTGCTATATATGCATCGGTTTCGAATTGTGTCTTCGGTCAATAGTTGGGTTGCCCGGCTCCTTCACTTGCTTCCTACGTTCCGCTTTGTTCGGCTAGGCGTGCAAAGGGAGAACCACTGCGATTGTGCTTCCAGCTCACATTGTTAAGCACCTCAGTGGAGAAAGCCAAAAACTGACTGTCACAATAAGCGTAAACTGGTCAGCGATCCGATGACTGTGTTAAATGACGGGCCATTCATAACAATGGACGAAGTGTTTACGGCTTGACCTGGACTGTCGCCGAACACTACCGGGGGCTATTAACTGGCCTCCCAAAATAAATCCTCGATATTTTGCTCTTACATTAGAGCTGAGGTTTCATGATTATGCTTAGCATGACAACCCAAAGAAAGGAACCGATAGCGGGACTATTTCCTTTGGAAGACATTTCTTATGTTAAACAGTAATATAACATATCCCTCTGCGTACCTTTCTTTATAAAACCGTATGGCCAGATTACCTTGTTTGTCGTAAATCTTTGCCCTCATAAAGGCTTTATAAAGTAGGACAAACACTCCTCGGCTACGGGCCGAGGAGGTGGAAGCCGATGGTCGGTCAACAAAGTTTTGTACAATGCGGATCCGAGCATTAATGATGTAAAGTACTTGGATACATAGAATCATTACACATAATTTGTGATATTACTCTGGATATCGATCCTTAATTCGGCCACTCGTGCCCGCATTAAGGCTCGGGGGCTACTGGGCTTCGGGCTTATTATTTACAAATATTAAAGGGGCGTATCGATCCCCTGATCTGGTGTTGCCACCCGACCAGTGTCTCGGGGGCTACTGCATTGCCTGTTCAATGCAGAAATTTTTTAGTGCAATACAGTTGCAGAGGAGATTTTGATCCTCAGGTTGGTCGGTCGCACCCAACCTGAGTCTCGAGGACTGAGCACGCCCCTTTTTGTGTCCCGAAGTATTCTGCCGAGCTAGGACTTAATCCTCAGGACGATTTTGCAAATCAACCTGAGTCTCAGCGGCTACTAGGATCAGCGGTCTTACGTCATCCTTCAGGTGCATCTCGGGTTTTAGACCGATACACACCTTGAGGGCTACTGGCTATATATCTCGGCAGAGAATAAATTGCACCAATAAAAAATATTCACAATAAATCAGCCCGTGGTCGGGGTGGTGCACCACCTCAGAAGCAGTCCGGCATAAAGCTCGGGCGCTAGTGGTTGGCTCCATAGAGGGCATTTCCAGCATTAAGCTCAGTTAAACTCCTTCAACTTTTTTGAACCAAGGTGATATAACACCTCGGATATAGTCCGGTGTTGGAGCTCGGATACATTCCAGCTTTGGAGCTCGGAAAGCAGTCCGGCATTGGTGCTCAGCTGCAAAAGATACCTCGAATGCAGTCCGGCGTTGGAGCTCGGACACAAGAGGACACTTCCTCCTGGGAACAACTTCAAACCCGAGGTGTGGCATAGAAATAACCAGGCATTGATAAAGGCCGGAAACTTAAAGGGGCTCCTCGGATACACGATGTGTAAACTCGTCGAATGCATTTCGGCGATCCTCAAGATCGAAGATGAGAAGATTTGTTGAACCAGTTTTCAAGACCGACAACCGAAGATGAAGAACAGTTCGGAAGAATCGAGGAGCGTCCCTAACTTGAAGAACGGTTCAGGGGGCTATTGACGGTGTCCTGGACTAGGAGGTACTCAACACGTCATCTCTCGATCTGTTCGATTGGGCCGAGGACCCCCGTGGCCGTATACTCATGGGCCAGTTCGGACAGCTGCCGCATGCAAGGAAGATTCCACAAGACTTGGCGATCAAGACAAGGACTCCTCCCCACCGGCGTATTCGGCTAGGACTCTTGTTATCCTAGACCTCTGGTGTATTATATAAACCGAGGCCAGGCTAGTCGATAGACATATACATACAATCATACCATAGGCTAGCTTTAGGGTTTAGCCTCTTCGATCTCGTGGTAGATCAACTCTTGTAATACCCATATCATCAAGAATAAATCAAGCAGGACGTAGGGTTTTACCTCCATCAAGAGGGCCCGAACCTGGGTAAAACATCGTGTCCCCTGCCTCCTGTTACCATCCGCCTTAGACGCACAGTTTGGGACCCCCTACCCGAGATCCGCCGGTTTTGACACCGACAAGAGGACTTTGGCCTGCCGGTTTGCTAACATGCAGTCCCATGTGTCAGTGCCTTACTAAAGCCGATCCGCGTCCCACATGAGGTAGAACAATGGCAAAAAGCAACACGTGGTTAACTTGAAGAAGATGAGGGAGAAGTGGATTCAGCAATGAGTGAAATGGTGGTTGCTTCGTCCCTCCAACTTCTTTTTTAGCATTATTACTTCATCCCTCCAACGTAACTGCGGGAAAGGTGCAACTTTGTGATTTGATGCCTCATTACTATGCGGGCGCCATGACTGGGGTGCTTCACCCCTACTGCTCTGCATTGTATTTTGGTATGGCACGTGGACCCGGTAGCTTAATGTCCTACATGTTGGCGAAAGGGACTAGAACATTTATGAAAGCGAGCGCTCCACTCTTACGACGGAGGAGTACACGACATGACGGCGCAGTGAACTGTTACTTGTATTGTAGTACTATAGTACTATAGTTTTGCTGTTTCGCACGATCCATCGATACAAACCCGATTAAATAGGAAAGGGCGGGATTTTCCCGCGCGGTAGATGATATTGTCCATACATTTCAATGGCAATTTTAATGTATGCAAACTGAATAATTAAGTAACAATATGATATCTAGTAAGACAAAAAACACATATGATTTATTGTGTTAGAGTGTAGTAGTAGTGCTGTATTGCATAGTTGTTAGATGTAACATGCGAGAACGTGTAGAGATGTAGTTTTGGAGGGCCTACAGAGAGAAAAGCGTAACAAGGTCACCAGACTTCAGAATACGCTCATTATGGTCACTATATACGTCTTGTGGTGATTATACGGTCACTTGCTCACCGTTCAACATCGGATTGCACTCTGTTGACCGGCCAAATAGTCTGCGTGGCACCATGTTGACTAGTTAAATTAACCATGTTCCTTGTGGGTCCCACCTGTCAATTCGCATAGGAAAAAGGTCAGATAAACACAAATTTACGCAGGTGCGACAAGACTCCAACCGTGCGCGGGAACCACCTGGTTGTGTATGTGTCTGTCAGGCCCTGATGTGTGCGCATGCACGTATAGGTTGATCACTTGAGCGTGAGAGTGTGTGTTGGTCATGTGGTGTGTGCATGCATGCGTGCGTGTGTGCGTGTGAGTGTTGCGTGCGTGCGTGGCTGCATGTGTTCGTGTAAGTGTTGCGTGCATGCAGTTCGTGTGCATGCGTGCGTGTGTGTATAATCACCACACCAGCTCATGTGTGTTAAAACAGATGGCTCAGCATACCAATACAAGGCCACCTTGTCTGTTGTGCCCGCGGTCATGACTTCGAACCATCGTCCAATATTTTTTTGTCGTTTGTTTTCATTCTTACTAGCAGGATGCCCGTGCGTTGCACATAACATCAAGATGCATTTGTATGACTAGTTTATCTTGTGAGAGAAAAGTATGAATGAGGAAAGGCCTTATTTGCAAATGAGGATAGATGTGTGGGTACCTTTTTGCAAAATTGCCATACTTTCCTTCCTATTTGTCAGATATAAATCGGACGGCCACTGGTGCGCGTCGGTACTATACAAATGGTTTTTAACCCCTTTCCGCGATGACATTTGGAACCGTTGCCAAGTGAGTGTGGGCGATAGGGTGGTCGTTCCCACACGACCCGGAAACCGTTGGGGATAGGCCCTCCTAGGACATAGGCTAGAGCCAT
This sequence comes from Triticum dicoccoides, assembly GCF_002162155.2. Taxonomy (NCBI): domain Eukaryota; kingdom Viridiplantae; phylum Streptophyta; class Magnoliopsida; order Poales; family Poaceae; genus Triticum; species Triticum dicoccoides. The sequence goes on along the minus strand of NC_041384.1, from coordinate 244,006,911 downwards.
GTGCGATCAGGCGAGGCATCGAAACCCAATCATTTCCATAGGTATGTACATCCCACACAGTAATCCGAGAAAAACATTTCCGCAGGTATGTACATCTCACACGGTGAATCCCAGAAAAACATTTCCGTTCGTATGTATATCACACACAGTCAATCCAAGCAATACGTTTCCGCTCTTATGTACATCCCACACAGTCAATCCAGGGAAAACATTTCCACTCGTATGTACATCCCACATGGTTTTATGTATACGCTCGTGTGTGAAAGGTGTATCTATCACACATGCTCTGCCTTGGTTAACTGTTTGCTTTCATTAATTACATCACACACGATTTGATGTAGAAAACTGTGTGGCATTGGGCTATCCATCACAAGCGCTTTTACTGCCAGAACCATTTGCAAAGTTCCATGACCGTCTATTCTCTTTTTATTTTTGCCTTTAATTTGTTATTAGAATTGGAAATGTTGAAATATGAAACATGCAATTCAAATTCTCAGCACAATGGTTCAACAACGAATCCATAAATAAAACTGCCAGTACAATATGTTCAGTAATTACAGGATTAGGCAGCAATTAACTATGATGAACCACAGTATTTAAAGGCGGTAAAGGTGAAGAGACAAGTGTAAACCATTTTGACTGCTGATGGTGTTGAAGAATTGGAATGCCCATAATGTGCCTTCCAGCATGCCATAGGCACGAACCACTTTTGTCCAACCCCTTGTGACGATCGCCCGCCCATCCTTCACCACCTTCAGGAAGACTTCTAGAGCATTATCATGGTAGAATGAATTATACACTTTAACCTTAGTTGCCTCCAATCCGGTCATGTAGTTTAGAATTAATCATCAGTAAATAGCTTCGGAAACCACTGAAAAGAGAAAAATATCAGATACTGAGGTCTAATAGAGTAACTTGTTGTGGGAAGGGGGAAAAGGCAACACATTACTTACCATCCTAAAGTTCGTTGTTGTCTTCGACAAAGTGTAAATAAAGAGCTTAATTCCAATCACCGGTTTCTTTCGCCTAACAATCTTTCTTAGTTTCCTCACTTGACGCTTTTTCATGAATATCTCATTGCCCCATACGCAAAAGGGATCGAAGCATGGATCAGTACCGCTCATATTTGTACCTACAAGCAACCAGTAATGTTAGAAGCTAAACTAAGATTGCACAAATGAGAATAGCAAATGGTAACTACAGATGTTAGGAACAGGGTTAACATCCACCAAAAATAGCAAATGGTAATAAAACGACAACATCTGTGGTGATATCTTCATTTCGAAAGAGTAGCACGGTAGCAAAGGGACGGATTAGAAAATGGATACAACTGTTAATTGCAACAGGCTTAACAACATCCTAATTCATGTTTTCTTAGTTTGTAGCCATTGAAATACATCTCTTTAAAAATGGATACAAATGTTAATTGCAACAGGCTTAATGGCCATTGAAACCGGTACTGATAAAAATGCAATTGGCAGGGTTAAACATCACAGGGCAGGTGCTGCAAGAGCAGATAATGGACCAGTTGTCTATAAAAAGGTAGGGAAAATAGCTAAAACATGTTAGGCATGTTTACTACAACATGCTTAATACATCGACCGTACAAAACATAGCCATTAATTGCAACTGGTATTGGTAAGATTGAACTGGTGAGTACATACTTGGTAAGTCTTGAGAGGTAGTTGCTAGGGCACTTCATCTTGGCCAGAGCCCGCCCAAAGTCAGCGGCGGCGGAGGCGAGATGTTCCTCCGGGTCAAAGCGTGGATCAGTGCCACTGATATGTGTACCTACAGGCAACCAGTAAATGGTAGAAGTTAAACTGCAATTGCACAAATGATGTGAAATATTGTAAGACATGGGATGCAGCTAACCTCAACGGCAAACAACAGCATCGACCGTTATGACCCTGCGTAAGCACATGGACAAGCACGTTAAGTACAAAAGGGTTAGCATCCACCAAAAATAGCAAATGGGCAGCATCTCTAGTATATCTTCATTGCGGAGAGTAGTATGGTAACAAATGGACATATTGAAAAATGGATACAACTGTTAGTTGCAACAGGCTTAACAGCATCCTAAGTCATGTTTTGTAAGTTTGTAGCCATTGGAATACAACTGTTTAAAAATGGATTCAATTGTTAACTGCAACAGGCTTAATACACATTGAAACCAGTACTGATAAAAATGCAATTGGCATAGTTAAAAATCACAAGGAAGGTGCTACTAGAGTAGAGAATGGCCCAGATGTCTATAAAAAAGGTAGGGAAAGTAGAAAAACGTGTTAGGCCTGTTTACTAGAACATGCTTAATACATCGACCGTACAGAACATAGCCATTAATTGCAACTGGTACTGGTAAGATTGACCTAGCGAGTACATACTTGGTAAGTCCTGAGAGGTAGTTGCTGGGGCACTTCATCTTGGCCAGAGCCCGCCCAAAGTCAACGACGGTGGAAGCGAGCTGTTCCTCTGGGCCGAAGCATGGATCAGTGCCACTGACATGTGTACTGATATGTCTCCAACATATCTACTTTTCCAAACACTTTTGCCCTTGTTTTGGACTCTAACTTGCATGCTTTGAATGGAACTAACCCGGACTGACGCTGTTTTCAGCAGAATTACCATGGTGTTATTTATGTGCAGGAGCAAACGTTCTCGGAATGACCTGAAACTTCACGGAGCCACTTTTCAGAAAATAAGAAAAATACCTGCAAAAGATGAAGGCCAGGGGGCCCACCACCTCTCCACGACGGTGGGGGCGCGCTTGGCCCCTAGGACACGCCCACCTACCTCCTGGGCCCCCTGTTGCCTCTCCGACTCCAACTCCAACTCCATATATTGTGTTTCGGGGAGAAAAAAAATCACGGAGAAGAAATCATCGCGTTTTATGATACGGAGCCGCCGCCAAGCCCTAAAACCTCTCGGGAGGGCTGATCTGGAGTTTGTTCGGGGCTCCGGAGAGGGGAATCCGTCACCATCGTCATCATCAACCATCCTCCATCACCAATTTCATGATGCTCACCGCCGTGCGTGAGTAATTCCATTGTAGGCTTGCTGGACGGTGATGGGTTGGATGGGATCTATCATGTAATCAAGTTAGTTTTGTTAGGGTTTGATCCCTAGTGTCCATTATGTTATGAGATTGATGTTGCTATGACTTTGCTATGCTTAATGCTTGTCACTAGGGCCCGAGCGCCATGATTTCAGATCTGAACCTATTATGTTTTCATCAATATATGAGAGTTCTAGATCCTATCTTGCAAGTCTATAGTCACCTATTATGTGTTATGATTCGTTAACCGCGAAGTGACAATAATCGGGATACTTACCGGTGATGATCGTAGTTTGAGGAGTTCATATATTCACTATGTGTTAATGCTTTGTTCCAGTTCTCTATTAAAAGGAGGCCTTAATATCCATTAGTTTCCGTAAGGACCCCGCTGCCACGGGAGGGTAGGACAAAAGATGTCATGCATGTTCTTTCCCATAAGCATGTATGACTATATCCGGAATGCATGCCTACATTATATCAATGAACTGGAGCTAGTTTTGTGTCACCCTAGGTTATGACTATTACATGATGAACCGCATCCGGCATAATTCTCCATCACTGATCCATTGCCTACGAGCTTTCCATATATTGTTCTTCGCTTATTTATTCCCGTTGCTATTGCTATCATCACTATAAAATACCAAAAACATTACTTTTACTACGGTTACCTTTTCCCACCGTTACCACTACTATCATATTACTTTGCTACTAAACACTTTGCTGCAGATATTAAGTTTCCAGGTGTGGTTGAATTGACAACTCGGCTGCTAATACTTGAGAGCATTCTTTGGCTCCCCTTGTGTCGAATCAATAAATTTGGGTTGAATACTTTACCCTCAAAAACTGTTGCGATCCCCTATACTTGTGGGTTATCAAGACTATTTTCTGGCGCCGTTGCCGGGGATCATAGCTCTATTCTTTGAGTCACTTGGGATATATATCTTCTTATCATTATGAAGAACTTGAGAGATCCAAAAACCAAGATCTATCCCTCAACTACGAGGGGAGGTAAGGAACTACCATCTAGCTCTACACTTGTTTCACCTTCTGTGATGAGTAAGTTTGCGACACCTACACCTGCTTTTGCTATTCGTTTTGATATGTCGCATGTTATTGATGATGCCTCTTCTACTATGCATGATACTTATGATGAAACTACCTCTATGCCTGATACTACTGTGCCACTTAGTGATTTTCTTGATGAACAAATTGCTAGGGCTAGAGAAATTGAAAATATTGAATCTGATGATACTGATGAAAGTGATGATGAAGAATCACTGGTTATTCCTAAGGGTTATGTTTTTTATCAAGAAGCTTCTTTCGCTATCTTAGCTTGCAAAAATAGAAATGAACTAAAAAGGTTATTAGCTAAATGGAGTAAGCAATCTCTAAGTGCTAGAATGAAACCCAACCCTGCTTTTCCTACTTCACCTATCTATGTTACTGATAAGGATTATGAATTCTCTGTTGATCCTGATATAATTACTTTAGTTGAATCTGATCCTTTTCATGGTTATGAATCTTAAACTGTAGTGGCACATCTTACTAAATTGAATGATATAGCTACCCTGTTCACTAAAGATGAGAGAACTCGCTAATTTTATATCCTTAAAATATTTCCATTCTCATTAAAGGTCATGCTAAGATATGGTTTAATTTTCTTGATCCTGGTTGTGTGCATAGTCCCCAGGATATGATTTATTACTTCTCTGCTAAATATTTCCCTGCTCATAAGAAACAAGCCGCTTTAAGGGATATATATAATTTTGTGCAAATTGAAGAAGAGAGTCTCCCACAAGCTTGGAGGAGGCTTCTCCAATTACTTAATGCTTTGCCTGATCATCCTCTTAAGAAAAATGAAATACTTGATATCTTTTATAATGGACTAACCGATGCCTCCAGAGATTACCTGGATAGTTGTGCTAGTTCTGTTTTCAGGGAAAGAACACCGGATGAAGCTGAAATTCTATTGAATAATATGTTGACAAATGAAAATAATTGGACACCACCGGAGCCAATTCCTGAGCCTATTCCTAAACCAACTCCGAAGAAGAGGGGTATTATATTTCTCAGTCCTGAAGATATGCAAGAGGCAAAGAAATCTATGAAAGAAAAATGTATTAAAGCTGAAGATGTTAAGAATTTACCCCCTATTGAAGAAATACATGGTATTAATTTACCGCATGTTGAAGAAACATATAATCTTAATCCTTTACCTATTGAAGAAACTCATCGTCTTGATAACCCGACACAGGTAGTAAATGTAAATTCTCTCTACATATATGATAAAGCTGAAATCCCATTTACTAAATTTGCTAGCCCATGCTTAGATGAGTTTGATAAATTTATGGTTAAGCAAGAAAACTTTAATGCTTGAACACTTGGGATACAATTCAAATATGCTTGAATACTTGGGTGATAATATGGCTAATGTTAAAGGTGAACTTAAACTTATTAGTAAACATGCTTCTATGGTTACCACTCAAGTAGAACAAGTACTTAAAGCTCAAAATGATTTGCTCAGTGAATTGAATAGTAAAAATAATGATAATGCTGTTAGAGTGGCTACTAGAACTGGTAGAATGGCTCAGGAACCTTTGTATCCTGAAGGTCACCCTAAGAGAATTGAGCAAGATTCTTAGAGAACCTAGTTCTTCTAAAAGGAAGAAAAAGAAAAATGATAGGACTTTGCATGCTTCTAGTGAACCTATTACTAAAACACCTGAGAATCCAAATGATATTTCTATTTCTAATGCTGAAACTCAATCTGGTAATGAACCTGAAACTAGTGGTAATGTTAATGATAATGTTCATAATGATGCTCAACCTAGTAATGATAATGATGTAGAAATTGAACCTGATGTTGATCTTGATAACCCACAATCAAAGAATCAACGTTATTATAAGAAAGACTTTGTTGCTAGGAAACATGGTAAAGAAAGCGAACCTTGGGTTCAGAAACCCATGCCTTTTCCTCCCAAACAATCCAAGAAAAAGGATGATGAGGATTTTGAGTGCTTTGCTGAAATGATTAGACTTATCTTTTTGCGTATGCGATTAACTGATATGCTCAAAACCAATCCTTATGCTAAGTACATGAAAGATATCATTACAAATAAAAGAAAGATACCGGAAGCTGAAATTTCCACCATGCTTGCTAATTATACTTTTAAGGGTGGAATACCAAAGAAACTTGGAGATCCCGGTGTACCCACTATACCATGCTCTATTAAAAGAAACTATGTTAAAACTGCTTTATGTGATCTTGGAGCTGGAGTTAGTGTTATGGCTCTCTCTTTATATCATAGACTTGATTTGAATAAGTTGACACCTACTGAAATATCTTTGCAAATGGCTGATAAATCAACTGCTATACCTATCGGTATTTTTGAGGATGTGCCTGTTGTAGTTGCAAACGTTACTATTTTAACGGACTTTGTTATTATTGATATTCCCGAGGACGATAGTATGTCTATTATTCTTGGAAGACCCTTTTTGAATACTGCAGGGGCTGTTATTGATTGCACTAAAGGCAATGTCACTTTTCATGTTAATGGTAATGAGCATATGGTACACTTTCCGAGGAAACAACCTCAAGTTCATAGTATCAACTCTATTGGAAAAATTCCATCGATTATATTTGGAGGTTTTGAATTTCTTCTTCCTACTGTCAAGAAGAACTATGATATTCATATTATTGGGGATGTGCATATCCCCGTTGAGTTAACATAGTGTTATTCGAAATTTCTCCGGTTCCATGTTATTCGAAATGAGTTTGTTAACAAGACTTCATCAACCTTGTTAGAGGATTCCTTTTGATGATCATGATATGGATGATACTAGAAGGCACAACCTTCTGTGCCCCATTTTTACTTTCTGTTATTTATATTCAATAAAATAAAAATAAATATTTTTCTATCTGTTATCTGATTATCCGTGCAATATAAAAATTCCTCGAAAATAAAAGTTCTCCAAATGCCCTAAAATTTAAATATGATTTTTTCTAGAATATTTGAGAATATTTGGCACTAAGAACACAACAGGGGGTCAACCACCTGCCCACGAGGGTGGATGGCGCGCCCTACCCCCTAGGCGCGCCCCCCTACCTCGTGGGCCCACGGTGGCCCTCCTCCACTTATCCTTTCACCCACACACTTCTGCTTCCTCCCACAAACACGAATATCCAGCTCAAACTCAAGTCCAAGCTCGTTTTGCTGCCATTTTCGATCTCCTCGCTCAAAGCACCTCTCACAAAACTTCTTGGGGAGATTGTTCCTTGGTATGTGACTCCTCCATTGGTCCAATTAGTTTTTGTTCTAGTGCTTTATTCATTGAAAATTTTTGCTGCTTAGGTGACCCTATTCTTGAGCTTGCATGTCAAATTTATATGGTCAAAAGTAGATTTGATGCATGATATAGGCCCTAGGCACTTGTAGGAGTAGTTGCTATCAATATTATTGAGTTTGGTTTACTTTTATTTTGAAGTCACTAAAAATTTTCAGAATTTTTCAGAGGAAGAAATATGCTTAGGAAAATGTTCCAAGGTGGTTCTTCAAGGAAGCAAGGACCAAGGCTTGCAATTCGTGATCCTGCTGACAAGCCACCAAGAAACGCTCTAGTTCATCTTTGTGAATGGCCTTATGAGAACTTTATGGATCGAGCAGGAATTAAGGAAGAATTCAACGCATATTTGCGTAACGCTGATCTCGTGAGCTTCGAGGAAGAGAAGTGCAGCTAGTATCACAACCTCACCAGTACCTTTGTGAGGAGGTTTGAATTTTCAACTTCACGTAATTCTCCAACTGTCCTGTTTGATCTTTATGATAAATCTTACACTATTGACTTAGAGGATTTTACCACTACATGCAAACTTCCACAATGGGGTAGTATAAGGGATCCTCGCAAATCTGAATTTAGAGATTTTCTTGCTAGCATAACTGTGGGAGAATCTAGAGATATTACACAAGCTACCATAGGGAGCATTCACTTTCCTGCTATACATTATTTTGCTCTCTTCATAGGTAGATGCATCAATGGTAAAGATGAGGCATGTCACATGTGTGTCCCTGATCTCAGAATTCTTAGGAGTGCTGTGTTAGGAGACCAATCTTATAATTTGGGAGCGATTGTTGCACGAAGGTTGCATCTCACTAGATTTAATGGAGATTTCTTTGGAGGAATTTATGCAACCCGCATAGCTAATTGTCTTGGTATAGCCATACGCGAAGATGATATCGAATTACCACCTACTTATCTAGATTTTAATGCTATGGTTCACCACTAGTTTGTCGAGAGGAACAAATCACCTCTCCAGTATCGACTTATCTTTGACAGACATCGTGTTGTCCGTATTACTCTCCCTGCCACTGCCTTCTTTGATTATCAGGCAAGAGGAAGATATACTATCACCAGAGAGGAGGCAGATGAGTACGAGAGGAGAGAGGAGGCCGCTCGTCGCCACGCTGTAGCTCAGCAGGCGATAGCCGCTGCATCGCAGTACGACCCCAGCTATTATTATGGATATCCGCTAGGCCAGCCGTGGCCATAGACCAACTTAGGCCAAAAGCCTAAGCTTGTGGGAGTACGTATTTCCCACCGACATTACATTTATGTTCACACACTCATTGCTAGATGTCGGTGCTCATACTTTTTCATTGTATCATCCATGCCAGTTTAATTTCCTTTTTATGCTTTCTTCTTGTGTGTTTGATAAACCTTAAGAAAAACTAAAAAAATTAGTTGTAGCTTTTAATTAGTTTAATTTCTATGCTTGTAGTAGTAATTAAAAAGAAAACCCAAAAATATTTCCTGTTCTTCTTTTGCTTGTTGGGAGCTTTCCCGTGTAAATAGTTGTATTTCTTTTCTTTTCTTTGGGGGTCGATAGGAGAAGACCATGATTAAATTGTTGATGTGACTCTTATATGTATTATTGTTTATCTGACAAAAGAGCCCATATTGCCTTGTCTTCTCCTGCTTATTGAATGCCTGCAGATTCCAGCTTAGTCCAATGCACGTGCACTATTATTATTATTCACACTATTCGGTCGTGCAAGTGAAAGGCAATTATGATGATATATTATGGACTGGCTGATATGAGAAAAGCTGGTATGAACTCGACATCTTTTGTTTTTGTAAATATGATTAGTTCATCGTTCCTGATTCGGCTTATTATGAATAAACATGTTTTCAATGACAACTAGAGATCATAGTTTCTTATGCCATGCTTGATTAGCTATGAGTTATAATGGTTTACCTTGCGTGTCAACATGCTATTAAAATGGTTATGACGTGGTATGATAGGGCGGTATCCTCCTCTGAATGATTTAAGTTACTTCACTACTAGAAAAAGGCCTACTAATGGCGCACCGGTTTTGCCTACTAATGGCGCACTACCGGTGCGCCATTAGTAGCACGCCACTAGTATTTTTTACTAATGGCGCACCACTGGTGCGCCATTAGTATCTGGTATACTAATGAGGCACTCCGTGGTCAAACTTCCCGAAAGGTCACCCATCCTCACACTACTCCAGCCCAAGCACGCTTAACTTCAGAGTTCTATCCAACCCCAGCAACAGCTCACTTCACAGGCACTTGTTGATATATCTAGCATATCAATCCTATTATACCTTGTTGATGTCTAGGACTTTGTTCATGTTCATGACTATGATGAAATTTTTGAAAAATATTTCAAACTTCCCGGTCATATTACGTATCATTTTTTGAAAAGAAATTCAAAAAAGAATAATTTAAAACCATTTTTTTGAAATTTTTTGCCTCTAGATCTTGAAAGCCCCGTAACTTTTTTTCTGTTAGGTTTTTGGGGATTTTGAAAATGTTTAAATGGGTTCCCCCGGTTAAATTCGGATGTAACTTTTTGAGTAGATGATTTTTCATATATAAAACTTTTTAATCCGAGTTCGTATGCAAAAGTTATGGCCATTTTACAAATTTTCAGAGAGATTTTGCAAATAAAGTCGAAATTCATATTTGTAAATTTTCCCAACAACTAGACCACATTTCACATGGGAAACTTATTTTCTTTTATTTTTTTGACATTTTTT
>NC_041384.1:243947727-243996551 GCF_002162155.2 Triticum dicoccoides | reverse complement strand
TGGCGCACCACACCCACGGTGCGCCATTACTAGTTTTGAAAAGAAAAAAAGAAAAAATAATAATTTTTTTTGAGAAAAACTTAGTAATGGCGCACCTGCGGGAGTGGTGCGCCATTACTATGTCAAGTTAGTAATGGCGCACCACTCTCTCGGTGCGCCATTACTAACAAATTTTTTTAATTTTTTTTTCAAAACTACTAATGGCGCACGGTGGGTGTGGTGCGCCACTACTATGTCAAGTTAGTAATGGCGCACCACTCTCACGGTGCGCCATTAGTAGTTTTGAAAAAAAATTAAATTTTTTTTTACTAATGGCGCACCGTGGGATGTGGTGCGCCATTAGTATTTGCACACTAATGGCGCACCAACACATGGTGCGCCATTAGTATTTACTAATGGCGCACCACATGTACAATGAGCCATTAGTGTCCATCCTATCTATAGCCCTTTTCCTAGTAGTGCTTGACTTGGCACATGTTCATGCATGTAGTTGAAACAAAATCAACGTAGCCTTCACGATATTTATGTTCATGGTGGATTGTATCCTACTCATGCTTGCATTCGGTGTTGATTAATTTTAATGCATGTTCATAACTGTTGTCGCTCTCTAGCTGGTCGCTTCCCAGTCTTTTGCTAGCCTTCACCTGTACTAAGCGGGAATACTGCTTGTGCATCCAATCCCTTAAACCCCAAAGTTATTCCACATGAGTGCACTATACCTACCGATATACGGTATCTACCTGCCGTTCCAAGTAAATTTGTATGTGCCAAACTCTAAACCTTCAAATAAATATCCTGTTTTGTATGCTCGAATAGCTCATGTATCAACTAGGGTTGTCCGTATCTTCCATGTTAGGCGGGTTATTCTCAAGAGGAGTGGACTCCGCTCCTCACTCACGAGATAAATGGCTGGTCACCGGGATGCCCAGTCCCATGCTTTATGCAAACTAAATCAAAATAACTGCAAACAAAATTCCCCCTGGGACTCTTGTTAGTTGGAGGCACTCGTTGTTTCGAGCAAGCCATGGATTGATGCTTGTTGGTGGAAGGGGGAGTATAAAATTTACCATTCGGTTTGGGAACTGCCTATAATGTGTGTAGCATGGAAGATATCGCCATCTCTTGGTTGTTATGTTGACAATAAAAGTATATCGCTCAAAATATTATTCACCTCTATTTCAAAACCGAGCTCTGGCACCTCTACAAATCCCTGCTTCCCTCGGCGAAGGACCTATCTATTTACTTTTATGCTGAGCCATCATCCTCTTATTAAAAAGCACCAGTTGGAGAGCACCGCTGTCATTTGCATTCATTACTGTTAATTTACATTGAGTATGACTTGACTGAATCTCTTTTACCATGAATTACAATGTCTAGTCAGTCCTTGGTCTTTAAAGGTGCTCTGCATTTATGTTTTGCGGTCTCAGAAAGGGCTAGCGAGATACCATCTTGTTATATCATATTATGATTGTTTTGAGAAAGTGTTGTCATCCGAGATTTATTATTATTGCTCGCTAGTTGATTATGCCATTGATATGAGTAAACTTGAGACCTGTTATTTTGAATATGGTTAGTTCCTTTGCTGGAAACTCGAATGCTGGCTCTACATATTTACAACAACAAGAGAAAACAGAGTTTGTAAAAGTTTTTATTTATCACTTTCAGTTTGTTAACTGAATTTCTTGAGGACAAGCAAATGTTTAAGCTTGGGGGAGTTGATACGTCTCCAACGTATCTACTTTTCCAAACACTTTTGCCCTTGTTTTGGACTCTAACTTGCATGATTTGAATGGACCTAACCCGGACTGATGTTGTTTTCAGCAGAATTACCATGGTGTTATTTATTTGTAGGAGCAAACATTCTCGGAATGACCTGAAACTTCACGGAGCCACTTTTCAGAAAATAAGAAAAATACCTACAAAAGATGAAGGCCAGGGGGCCTACCACCTCTCCGCGTGGGTGGGGGCGCGCCTGCGCCCCCTAGGGCGCGCCCACCTACCTCATGGCCCCCCTGTTGCCTCTCCGACTCCAACTCCAACTCCATATATTGTGTTTCGGGGAGAAAAAAATCAGGGAGAAGAAATAATCACGTTTTACGATACGGAGCCGCCGCCAAGCCCTAAAACCTCTTGGGAGGGCTAATCTGGAGTCCGTTCAGGGCTCCGGAGAGGGGAATCCGTCGCCATCGTCATCATCAACCATCCTCCATCACCAATGTCATGATGCTCACCGCCGTGCGTGAGTAATTACATCATAGGCTTGTTGGACGGTGATGGGTTGGATGGGATCTATCATGTAATCGAGTTAGTTTTGTTAGGGTTTGATCCCTAGTGTCCATTATGTTCTGAGATTGATGTTGCTATGACTGTTACATGATGAACCGCATCCGGCATAATTCTCCATCACTGATCCATTGCCTGCGAGCTTTTCATATATTGTTCTTCGCTTATTTACTTTCTCGTTGCTATTGCTATAATCACTACAAAATACCAAAAACATTACTTTTACTACTATTGCCTTTTGCTACCGTTACCACTACTATGATATTACTTTGCTATTAAACACTTTGCTGCAAATATTAAGTTTCCAGGTGTGGTTGAATTGAAACCTCAGCTGCTAATACTTCAGAGTATTCTTTGGCTCCCCTTGTGTCGAATCAATAAATTTTGGTTGAATACTTTACCCTCGAAAACTGTTGCGATCCCCTATACTTGTGGGTTATCATGTACCTACAGGCAACCAGTAAATTGTAGAAATTAAACTACAATTGCACAAATTATGTGAAATACTATAAGACATGGGATGCAGCTAACCTCTACGGAAAACAAAATCATCGGCCGTTATGACCCTGCGTAAGTACATGGACAGGCATGTTAAGTACAACATGGTTAGCATCCACTAAAAATAGCAAATGGGCAGCATCTCTAGTGATATCCTGAGTCATGTATTGTAAGTTTCTTGCTGGTATTGGTTAAATTGAGCTGGACACGGTAATATTTGAACATCACACAGTGTGTAGTACTGAAATAAACAAGGCACGAACATGCTTAATACATCAACCATACAAATCATAGCCGTTGCAAGTGGTATTCATAAGATTTAGCTGGTCAGATCTTACCTCTTAAGTCCTGGGGGTAGTCGCTGGGGGACTTTGTCGGTGTCAAAACCGGCAAATCTCGGGTAGGGGGTCCCGAACTGTGCGTATGAGGATTGATGGTAACAGGAGACAAGGGACATGATGTTTTACCCAGGTTCGTAGGCACCATTTAAGCAATCAGGTCGGGGACGTGATAGAGATCGGTGGGTTAGCTGACTGGATCTGAGAAGAACGTAGATGTGGTTGAAGCTGTGGTTGCGGCGGTGACGGTTTGAGATGCTGGTAGGGGGAGGCGCGAGGGGGGATACTGAGGGTGGGGATGTGGTTGGAGGAATAAATTCTGAAATCGCGCTCCTAATGAAAATTTCGCTGCGAAACTTGAAACTTGGGCGGGGGAAACACACAACACAGACGAAGCGCGTAAAATACTCGTGTGCAAGAAAAAAGAAAGTTGGCAGATCTCGTCCCCAAAAAAATGTACACGTGTACTTGATTTTTTTCAGTCAATGGTACGCCTGGTTTATTAGGAAACATCACACAGGTAACTGACTTATGGGCCATTAAAGCAAAAAAAACACAGACGGGTACGGCATAGAAACCGTGTGTTTTGTGATCTTCTAATGATTAACGCAAAAAACGCACATGGGCACACATGCTAATCAACGCTCAAAGCCGTCAAAGGATGCTCTTACCAAAATTGTACGTTAATACTACAAACTTAAAGTACCACTGGTAATTCGCTCTGATACTACAAACTTAAACTACTTCTCACATGCTGCCATCGGGGCATGCTGGCCAGACGCTAGCGTTCTCCTTCCCGGCCTTGTAGGCAGTATCCCACCGTGCTTCGATCTCCGCCAAGCTCTCCTCACCATGGCGTGCGGCCTCTTTTTTCTTGCAGTGGCGAGACTCTCTTTTCTTGGCTGCTTTCTGCCTTTTCCGCTCCTTCTGTGCGGCTTTGGCAGCCTCTAGATCCACCAGCCATTCGGCCATGGCAGCCTCAAAGTCCGCCCATGTAACTGTCTGGCTATCGGCGGTGATGAACTCGGCGCGGCGAGATGCCATCGCTTCCTTACCATGTGTGTGATCGCGGGCGACGAGGAACACGGCGCGACGGGATGCCATCGCTTCCTTACTAGTTACTGTGCGCCGCGATGCCATGGACGACGCCTGGAGAGAGCTCTGGAATGGAGGGGCCGGACAACCGTACAGTGCGGTGGTATTCAAGAGCTCAACGACAAACGACAACAGAAATTTGGCTTCCCTTACAATTTTGCTCGTTCATTATCGCAGACGGTTCATCTCCGTCGCTTCCGGAAACAGTGTGCGCTGAGCCTATTGTGTGTTGCGTTATGATTGGCCGGAACCCCAGCCACGCGGATCGTGCGTGTGCATCATAGGATGTGCCACGATCGAATGACAATCCACGTCCCTCACATCACACCCGTGCACCTATAGCTGGATTGGATTTATATGCGCTAAATGCCTAGAAAATGCACATAATCCCCTAAATATGGTAACTGAGTCCGGAAAAATGCCAAATTTTAACACGGTGATTTGTAGGGTGTATGTTCATCATAGAAAAAAACTCCAGGGCAAAGAACAAAGAAAATTTGGATTCCCCTTCAATCTTAGGGATTTCCCTCTCGAAAGCATGGAACTTCCTCGGTGATGGTTCGATTTATGAAGGGCGTGCATGACGACATAAGATAAACCTTCTCAAATTTTTACAAGGGCATGGTGAGGTCATACCATGGCATCATGCCAGGCGTCATGTTTTGTAAGAATTTATTTCATTTTTTATATAGTTGAAAACCCAACAAACAAACATTTGTGGTTGACTATTGCCACACATTTCATCGAAATATCTGTCCATTCCTTGTAAAAGGCATGAGAATTTACTAAATGGCACGAGCATGGTTTTCTAGGCCGTTCTTGTGGACCCTTTCATGCACTGATTGTTTGAACTTGAATTATGTGAATTAATGCCTAGGAAATGCTTATAATCCCCTAAATATGGCTAACGAACCCGGAAAAATGCCAAATTTAAACACGGTGATTTGTAGGTTGTATGTTCATTGTAGAAAGAACTCGTGGACAAAGGACAAAGGAAATTTGGACCCCCCCCCCCTTCAATCTTGGTGATTTCCCCCTCGAAACCATGAAACTTCCTCGTTGATGGTTCAATTTATGAAAGGTGTGCATCACGACATAAGGAAAACATTCTCCAATTTTAACCATGGCATGGTACATCCGGGGTGTTACACCATACCATGGCTCCGCGCTAGGCGTCATGTTTTCCAACCATGTGTTTCATTTTTTGTATAGTTGTTAACCCAGTAAACGACGCGTTTATGGTTGACTATTGCCACACATTTCCTTGAAATATCTGCTCATTCCTTGTAAAAGTCATGAGAATGTACTAAATAACACAAGCATGGCTTCCCAGACCGTTCTTGTGCACCTTTTCATGCACCGATTATTCGAATTTGAATTATGTCCATTAATGCCTAGAAAATGCACATAATCCCCTAAATATGGTAAATGAGCCCGGGAAAATGTCACATTTGAACATGTTGCATTTGAAGCGGTATGTTGATTGTTGGAAAAAACCTGAATGACAATCTAGGACGGAAATTTGGATTCCCTTCAATCTTGGGGATTTCCCTCTCGAAAGCATGGAACTTCCTCGGTGATGGTTTGATTTATCAAGGGTGTGCATGACGACATAAGCCAAACCTTCTCAATTTTTTACCAGGGCATGGTGAAGTCATACCATGGCACCATGCTAGGCGTCATGTTTTTAAGCATTTATTTCATTTTTTCTATAGTTGAAAACCCAATAAACAAACATTTGTGGTTGACTATTGCCACACATTTCATCGAAATATCTGTCCATTCCTTGTAAAAGGCATGCGAATTTACTAAATGGCACGCGTATGGTTTTCCAGGCCGTTCTTGTGGACCCTTCCATGCACCGATTGTTTGAACTTGAATTATGTGCATTAATGCCTAGGAAATGCACATAATCCCCTAAATATGGCAAATGAACCCGGAAAAGTGCCAAATTTGAACACGGTGATTTGCAGGTTGTATGTTGATCATAGAAAAAACTCGTGGGCAAAGGACAAAGGAAATTTGGATCCCCCTTCAATGTTGGTGATTTCCCCCTCGAAACCATGAAACTTCCTTGATGATGGTTCGTTTTATGAAAGGCGTGCATGACGACATTTTTACCAGGGCACGGTGAGATCATACCATGGCACCACACCAGGCGTCATGTTTTCCAAGCATGTATTTCATTTTTGTATAGTTGTTAACCTAGTAAACGACATGTTTATGGTTGACTATTGCCACAGATTTCCTTCAAATATCTGCCCATTCCTTGTAAAAGGCAGGAGAATGTACTAAATAGCACAAGCATGGTTTTCCACACCGTTCTTGTGCACCTTTTCATGCACCGATTGTTCGAATTTGAATTATGTGCATAACTAATGGCTAGAAAATGCACATAATCCCCTAAATATGGTAAATGAGTTTGGAAAAATGTAAAATTTGAACATGTTGCATTTGAGGCGGTATGTTGATCGTTTGAAAAAAACTGAATGATAAACTAGGATGGAAATTTTGATTCCCTGGTGATTTCCCTCTCGAAAGCATTGAACTTCCTCGGTGATGGTTTGATTTATGAAGGGCGTGCATGATGACATAAATAAAACCTTCTCAGCTTTTAACCAGGGCATGGTGAGGCCATACCATGGCACCATGCCAGCCATCATGTTTTTCAAGCACATATTTCATTGTTCTATAGTTGATAACCAAGTAAATGACGCGTTTGTGGTTGACTATTGCCACACATTCCATTGAAATCTCTTCCTATTCCTCATAAAAGGCTTGACAAATTACTAAATACCACGAGTATGGTTTTTCCAGACCGTTCTTGTGCACTCTTTCATGCACCGATTGTTTGAATTTGAATTATGTGCATTAATGCCTACAAAATGCACATAATCCCCTAAATAATGTAAATGAACCCGGAAAAGCATCAAATTTGAACACGGTGATTAGCAGGGTTTAAGTTCATTGTAGAAAAAATACGCATGGATGAAGGACAAAGGAAATTTGGATTCCCATTCAATATCGGTGATTTACTATCGCACACGATTTATCTCTGTCACCTCTGCGAACTAGGTGTGTTCACTCACACATGCAAAAGGAAAAAAGAAAACCCTCGCCCACTTCGTCCCCACTCACTCGCTGCAGACGTCTCCGCAACTCTGCACCCTAAGCTCGATGGCTGTTGGCGGCAGGCATAGGTCGCGCTCCAAACGGCACCGGATTTCGCCCCTACCGTTTGATGTCACCTATCTGCACCGACATTCTAGACTCTAGTCGACTGGGTTTTCTGCGGGATTGGGCCGGGGATTTTTCTCATGGAGAAGGTAATGAACTTAATTAGCTAAATATTCACTCATCTCTTATCGCAGTCCGTCCGTCGTTGTTAATGAACCGGCGGAAATTGTCGTGGAATCATTTTTGTTCTAGCTGATTCGTGGGTGTTCATTTATGTGTCCACAGTGCGAGCACAAATCGGGCAACTGTGGTCGTGGCCAGTTGGAAATGAAGTTCTATCTCACCATTCCGGATGACTTCAGGGAGCCCTCGGTATGTTCAATCTCAACCTAACACGGTCGGCATGGCCTAAATTTGTGAACATATACCGTCTGTTGCTACATTATCTATATATTTGCATCAAATCTTTGTTACATTATCTATTTTTAATTCTATATTTTGTACTTTGATTTCATCTATATATATGGATTTCTTCTCCCATATTTGCATCTTGCTCTGTTATTTCAATATATCTAATTTACGATCTTAATTTTCATTTCAAGCAGTATATCCCTTGCTTTGCAAGAACAGGAGTAGAAGGAAATTTTGGGCTTTACTTTGCTGATGACTCCCAGGATGTCGTATTGACAACGCAGCATGGATTTACAATGACGGTTAGCGTAAAACTTCATAAAGATGGTCACTCCTATTTTAATGCAGACCTTTGCAGAAAAATGTCTAAGTGTTATGAACTGAAAGCTGGCAATAAAATTCTATTGCGTGCACCACAGCCTGGCCTAATTAACATGGATGTTTACTTCCCCAACATCATCAGCCGATCAAAGTCTGATCGAGGTTAGTGTCCTTTCAACTTTCTCCATGCTGTCATATTACTATTTAAGCAACCAATTGATCACTATTTAAGCAACCAATTCTTATATCATATTCTGACTCCGTTCCTAGGCAGTAACAAATTATATTTACCAATTTATGCGCACTATATATTCTTCTGCCATGTTCTGGATAAATAATACCTTTCCACCTTTTAAGAAGGATATGTTGGATGCATAGGTATGTTACTAAGCGTACCAAATTTCACTGGAAGGACTTGAAGCATGTCATAAACTTTGTTGATAATCTAACAGAGATAGCACAACATATGAACGCTGGATTTTGTATGGGATTAATTAGACCTATGGTGCACACACTGAACAAGACCAATTGTGTGCACAAAACACTGGTAAAAAGTCTTATTTTAATGTTGATGCTCATAAACTATATATATCTTCAATGATATGTTACAATTGTTTTTTATTCTACATGTCAACAGAAATTTCGCCCTGTAGCAGTTCCTGGATCGATTTCCCGGCGTGGTTGAATTACACTTGTGCCTGCTAATAATGCCAAAGTGATTGCAAGGTATTGCATTTCCCGTAGAAATGGAACCATTAAAATTAACAAGTTTTCGCTTCTCGTGGCAATGCATCCATATTGGAAAATTGGAGACACTGTTCTACTCATGCTCTACCAAGGCACAGGAGGGCTCTTCCTTTTCATTGACGAGATGCCGAGTCGCCGTGATCAAGCTGCTTCCAGTGGATAGTTGTGGTTATTGGCCCTCGGCCTCTTAAAATGTACTAGTTGTTACTATATATGTTAAGTATGTAGATATGGACCATACGGTTGTTGGCCCTTAGCCTCTTAAAATGTGATAGTTGTTACTATGTTAAGTATGTAGATATGGATATGGTTGTCAAAACCGTGTTACGAAGATCCTCCTTTTGTCGAATAGTGTAACCACTATATATATGTTACTCAAATGTTGTTACCCATGTTCATAAATTTTCATGGAAAGTATTAGTATCGTACATAGTTCATTGAGTTTAAGCGTGTGCCTGATGTCCAGAAGGCATTTGCATATTAACTATCCATATTGCAAATTCACACACATGTTAACATAAGAAAACGTATGTGTAACATACCAGTCATCGCACACGAGTACTCGCAGACGCATCATGTGCGATACTCCGCCACCACAAGCAACTAGTTTGTATTTCTCAAAGTTTTTTGTACATACAGAATCGCACACGATGTTACTGTATTGACCGTATGCGTTGTAATTTATCATCGCAAAAAGTTCATCCGAGTCGGCTGTTTGCCACGTATCACACACATCTTGTTTACACGACTCGTTTATGTTCTTTTGGCTCATCGCAAACAGTTCATCCATGTGAACTGTATGCCACATATCACACACATCTTATTAAGTTGAATCGTTTTTATTGTGTTCCATAATCAAAAACAGTTCGTCTGAGTTAACCGTATTCCGTATCGCACACACATTGATATGGCTTCCCGTTTCTGTTGTTCTACCTCATCGCAAACAGTTCGAATGGATTAACCGTGTGTCCTGCATCGCACACACATTGTTATGGCTGCCCGTTTCTATTGTTTTGCCTCATCGCAGACAGTTTGAATGGATTAACCGTGTGTCCTGCATCGCACACGCAACTAAAATCTGAATCATGTTTGATGGCTCTGCCATCGCAAACATTTTGCACCTTTTTTGACAGTTTTTTACACCACCGTCGGCAAAGGGTCTCTGATCGTAGTGTCGCGTTAGCAGTATCCTGCAGTAGTGGGGCCTATATTGCAGGATGGCAGGCACACCATTATCACCAACTCTGTTTTTATAAGAGCTAGCAAGATGCCCATGTGTTGCATGGAACATCAAGATGCATTTGTATGAGTAGTTTATCTTGTGGGAGAAAAGGATGAACGAGGGAATGCCTTTTTTGCAAATGTGGAGAGTGGTGTGGGTATCTTTTTGCAAAATTGTCATAGTTTCCTTCCTATCTGTCGGATATAAATCGGATGGCCTATATTGCAGGATGGCAGGCACACCATCATCACCAACTCCGTTTTTTATAAGAGTAGAGATGTAGAGTAGATACACGCCGACAGGTGGGCCCAATAGTAGTGAGATAATGTGATGCAACATTAGAGGTGCCACGTGGAGTGTTTAACTGGTCAACTAGTCATGTCTTGCGCAAACACAGAGCTATACGGTGAGCTCGTGACTGTATAATAACCACAAAACATAAATGGTGACCATAATGAGTGGATTCTGAAGTCCAATGTATGTATTGTGCTTTCATTTTAAATACAATGATCGTCTTTGTATATATCGCGAGAGAAAGATGAAACATGCATGAATGTGCTGGGGGTGTACTTTTAGAGGACCTGGAGATAGTTTGTGTGCATACGTGAAAGGGGCGTAGAGGGGGTGTATGTGATGAAGAAAGAGATGCTCTTCGTTTCTCTTTATTATCACTAACTTTATATATAGTATAAAAATATAAAAATTCATAGTGCAGAATAAATATCATTGTGGGCACCATGCAATGCAAATTAACGTTCATACTCCTCCATATAACTTTGTAATGTTGTATATATGTAGAAATTCTAAAATAAATTTTTGGCCACATTTTATTCAAAAGGAATGTTGTATGCGAAATAAACGTGAAGAGAGGGCTTTATAGATCAATGGAGTACGTGATGTAACATGTGTGAATATGTAGTTGATGTATTTGGCAGGGCCTAGAGAGGTATGTGTGTCTATTACGTATTCGAGAGAGGCATGGATAGAGGGTCGGAAGGGGAGGGGGCGTGGGAGAGATAGCACAAGAAATGAGAGAGGTCTAGAGAGAGAGACGAATATGATGTCACAGCGAGAGATGCCCTTGAGTGTGTATATGAAAGGGGGAGGGGATAGAGGCATGAGGATAAAAAAATTTGTGTGGTGTCTGTGTTGGTATGTGTGGGTGTGAGAAGATAACGAGACCTGGGGGCAGAGGGTGTGTCACCGTGTGAGGTCTGCTGGGCCGAGGTGAGGCCCTTGGTTCGATTCTGTCTTGCGCCACATTGGTCGGCCCGTGACACATTTAGGGAGACCCATGGATGACTAGTCGTACAAGACAAAGATAGCAGAATCGTGAAGGACTTTGTGTCCACTGACAAAGCCGGCTAGGATTTGTAACCCTAGGTCCTCGGACTAAGGTAACCCCTTATCTCTGATATTACTAGTCATCCAACCTAACTTTACGGGGCATCCTACAGAATGCTCTGCTACAATCATACTCATCGATTAGGAAGAGAGGTGCGAGACAATGCGTGAGAGACATGCTTAAAGATAATGTGCGTACGGGAGACACGTAGGCAGGTCTATGTATATAGAAAGGGCCGATGGGGATTGTGCGTGTGTATGCTTGTGAGAGGAAGAGTGCTTGTGACAAAGGTTAGTGAAAAAAGTCGTAAATGGTTACGAGAGGGAGGGAGGGTTATATCGAGAGCATGTCTGCGAGAAAGACACCTCGGGAGAGAGTGTGTGAGCATGTGTGAGAGACCACCGATGGAGAGTGAAACTACATGTAAAAGACTGATGTACACATTGATCAAAAATATAAATTGTATCCAAATATTAGTATTAGGATGGGATCATGATATTTGCAATTTGCGTAAGGAACGGTCATTGATCCATCAGACATCTAGATTCTATCGAATTTGAGCATGTCTATGTTATTATTCGACATAATTGATCCACATAGTTAGTATTTTGAACTCCAGACAATGCATCGCTTTAGCAATCGAATATAAACGTGAGTATAGTTCATGTTGTGTGTGTAAAGCACATTATACATACGAAAGTTACACAATGAACATTATAAATAGCTAGCTATGAACTAGCATACATTTGAATTCAACTTAAGGTGGTTTAAAAAAATTCAAGTTCACCATGAAGTCCATCCAATTATTTGAATTCGATATCATGGCATTTGTAAATCATACCTAAATTATGGGGGCACCAATCTTTGCTCTGCTTTTGTACATAATAGCATATATAGTCGTGTACAAAATAGATTCAAATTTAGCTCTGCCATTCCAAAATAATCATATTTATAGCATTTTCAAGTGTGAAAATTTCAAAAAGAAGCGGATAATTTAATGAGGTTTTCAAACATACAAGGTCAAATTTAATGTTATCTATTTAGGTCAATCCTCAAAGTTCAGGAGTACTCTAAACGTGAATGCTTCTCTTTCAAAATTCCGAACGAAGCGCCAAAAGAGCCTGTACTCGCCCGAAACCGCGTTAGACCAATGTTTGGTAGTAGAAGGAAATTACTTTTCTAAATCCGCCCCGTGAAACCTACCGGCCCGACGTCCAAATGTCTAAACCGGGGTAGGTTTGTAGCTTCATCTAGACGACGCGCAACCGCCTCTAAAAAACATTCATACACAATGGCCACCTAAGCACACATGCACGCGGCCGAAATCGTTCCGCCCCACTATTTCGGACACCTGGGATTACCATCCTACCCCTGACCCGCAGTAGGTCCGAAATTTAAGAGGGGGGAAAGTTTGCACTTTCCCCAAATTTCAAACAAGCGCATCCCATCTGTTCGAAAAAGCCAGAAACAAGCGCATCCCATCTGTTCAAAAAGCCAAAAACAAGCATGTCCCAGACCGAAACATGGTTCTCCCTTAGCTCCCCCCCCCCCCTTCCGATTCCCCATTCTGTAACATCCCAAAATTTTAAATTTTGGAATGTTATATTAAATAGATAGTTTTGTTTGATTGTTGTGTGATAGATTGACTGAAAGTGAGTGAATTTGAAACCTTTGAAAGTTAAATGAGAGGCAATAAAAGTACTTTCCCAAACTTTCATTTTTGCATTTATGATCTCCATGAATTCAAATTCTTTTCAAATACAAAACCCTAGAGAGAAGATGGCATGACTTCTTCCATTTAAATAAAATGAAAAGGGTTTTGGAAAATATTTGAATTTCATTTGGAAATATTTCAAATTCAGAAACTTTAAGAAACTCAATGATTTTCATGAGAGAAGATAAAATGACTTCTTCAAAACATATGAAATATGAGTTGGGAGTTTCAAAGAATCAATTTAAACTCCCATTGAAATTATTTTTCAATTTGGAGTTATTTGGGTTTTATTCAAAAAAAATTCTGCAAAAACAAAATATATGGAAATTAGGGTAACATGATTCCCTACAATAGAAAATTGGATAAAAAAATTTGAAAGCATTTTGGTATTTTTAAAATGATTTTTATGAGGTTCTATTGCAACACTATCACTCTTTCCTTTATTTGAATTTTTTTAAATTTTATTTAACGCCAAAAAATGTTCATGTTGTAGAAAATCTTTTTCTGAAAATTTTGATATATTATATGCCTATATAATATTATTATTTATTTTTCTTTTATTATTTTTGGTTGTCTATAAAAAAACCTTCCTCCCACTGGGCCGGCCCAGCTAGCCAGCCAGGCCCAGCCCAGCCGCCTCATCACCGACCTCCCGCAAGAGATCAAGCTCTGTACGACACCGACCACCGTCGTGCTCCGCCCGGTCTTCCCTCGCCGCCCTTGCCTCCCCTCCTCCTTAAATAGCGCTGCCTCGGGGCCCCTCTCTCTCCTCGCCCCGCTCGCCCCAGCGCACCACCGCCGCAGCCTCGCACAAACCTCGCTGGAGTCCGAGCTCCGCCAAGATCCGCCGCCGTTGTCCCGCGCTCCACCGCCGCCTACTCCCGACGCCACCACCACCATCGGGGTCCCCTCGTCGCGCCGCACCCCCCGGCTACTCCGCTGTCGCTGCAGACCACCAGAGCCATCGCCTGCTCGAAGCCGCCGCCGTCGCTGTCGTTTTCGCTTGCCGCCGACGCGGTAAGCCGCCGCTGCCCTCGTCCGTCCAATCTAGGTTAGATGGATAGGATTAGATTAGTTTTTTTATTTTTACTAGAGTGAATGACGACATGGTGTCCTCTAGTGTAATGACAGTTCAAAGTTGGTGTATACCAGAAATTAATTGTTTATTTTATTTCTTCAATTTGTGTAACTAGTACAAATGCCCGTGCATTGCACCAGGCAAAAAAAAATAGAACTAGTGTTCATTTCTTATATCCAATTCCAATCAACATTGGAAATAAGGTTACACTCTTATTGTTGTTCGGAGCATGAAGTGTGGAAACCAGCCTAACTACCTTCGTCTGTTGGATGTGTAGTGGTGCATGAAATAGACTGTCAATTGGTTTTATCTTTTGCTTTTCCGGAAAACACGAATATTTTTTTAAGAAACTGAACATTTTTTAACTTTTTAATTAGAATTGGAACATGTTTTGAACTGAACATTTTATGAACACATACATTTTTTAATGATTTTGTGAACCAATTAAAATATGATTTTTTTTGAAACCAAGAACAATTATGAACACTCATTATCTTTAAAAAACTGACACTCAGTGGCAGTAACTAAAAAATGATTGTTGGTGTCCGGACCATGGAGAATAGAGTTAAGATATTCTACCAGGTGGAGATGAGTGGTGTATTTATTTTTAGTGGGACATACAGATGTTGGCATGTTCTGCAGTATTCAAGAGTTTAATAACTAATCTATTTCTTTTTGGAAATTTCAAAACATTTGAATGCAAACAGACTTATACTATGTTGAATTTTTATATTTGTGAGTCTACGTTTGTACTATGGTTTTCAAAAGAAGGTCTCGTTTAACCTTTGTATGCAACAATTTAATATGTCGTGTGTTGCATCGGAAGGAAAAAAATCACCACATGTTGTTAGTGATTCATTCATGTTGCCACTTTCCATGTTCGCCACCATCGTCAAAGATGATACAATTTTTGGTGTCCGTGGTTGAAAAAAGTTGATGAATCCACATTCATGTCCCTCGATGTTGCCTCAATCAGCATCACACTATCACCGGATGGGAGAGTAGTGGTGCATTGAAGTGTGATTGTTTATATACACAGTTATGTGTTAATATTCGGTTTTTCTATGCTGTTTTTCTTT
Organism: Triticum dicoccoides; assembly: GCF_002162155.2. NCBI lineage: Eukaryota > Viridiplantae > Streptophyta > Magnoliopsida > Poales > Poaceae > Triticum > Triticum dicoccoides. The sequence goes on along the minus strand of NC_041384.1, from coordinate 243,981,243 downwards.
TTAGAAAATATTGGTTATCTGGTTTGCAAAATTATATTATGTTCCTTTTATTTTTGCACTTCTTGGACTTGGCCATACACAAGTTTCTCACGTATATTGCAGGCTCTCTCTCTACAAAAACGCGCACGCTTTGGAGAGAGCAGAATTGCACCCACACATCTCTTTCTGTTTGATATCACAATAAAAAGAAGTAGAAGTTTCCTATCAGAAGATCTTAGTGTGCCTGTATCCAACGGCTTGATAAGGCGACGGAGACTCCGTTAAATCTCAATCAACTGAAATTTAGCGAATCTATTTAAAATTAGTAGCTAAACTCATTATAAAAAGGGTAGCCAGTTCAAAGTAGCTAGCACAATGGCCCATGTTATAGGCGAAAGGTGATGATCGGCATTTTTTTAAGAAAACTTAGTCGGGACTTTTTTACAATTACAATAGTTCTTTTGGACAAACTAATTGTGTCAATGTTAACAAATACGAATCATATGCATAGCCAGCACAACTTCATACATAGATCCATTCATCGACCCCAATTGATTTAGTTAATCCATTTAATTATGAAAGCAAGGCAACCTGCTTCTTTAGAGGAAGGTTAATATTTATTACTTAACTCAGATAACAAAAATACACGAAATCATATAATTACCTATTTTCTTGAGTTTAAATATTGTAGCACTAAACAACAAATTAAATTATTGTGACCGCATTTATCTTCGAGAGCACACACACATATATATACATCTGCAAGTGTTTCTTACCGCTCATATCACCCTTGAGCTAAAATTAGTGGACCTAGCATAAATTTTGAAATGAGCATATGGCAGAACAGAGACCTATAAAGAGTTGATTCTGTACGTTAGATATGTGTAGTACGGTACATCAGGAAAATGCAGACTTTTAGTTAGAGAAATATGTAAGTTGCAAAGTATAATTTAAACCAATTTATCAAAGCTTCATACCTAAAAGATAGACTTGCGAGGTATAGCGCTGAAAATACTCGAGTATGGGGACAACATTCAGACTGCATCAGAGTCATCAGTCTATTCGCGGTGGAAATCAATTCCTTCATTCAGTTTCCATCATCTGCTTGTTGACTTCTGATAAGGCAAGACTGCTGATGTATAAAAGTCGATGGGAGCATGTGCAAAGAAGCGAGGTGGGACTATATTCTGGTAGCAACCTTGTTTTCCTGCCGAAGCAGACCAACTGAGTGGCTGCGTCCGTCTGGACTGGAGTGCTTGGTCGTGAGTTCGAAACTTATGCAGCTATATTTGCATGGTTTTTTAACATGGACCAGGCCCAATTCAGCACATGCTAGTGACGGGGTGGATAAAACGGCCCAGTTTAGCGATTGGATGAGTACGAAATTTAGCACAGAAGAATGGACAAAAAATGTTACGAACGAATTTATGAGCAAGTTGGAATAGTACCACCTTGTTTATAGTATGATTTTGTCTATACAAATCGTAAAAGCGTATTATGACATAAGAAAAAAACGTTTATGACGATGACCCCACAGAGTCAATTCGTGCTTTATTATTAGGAAAATATTTTATTCGAATCGTTTTTCTTTACATAAAGAACGATCGTTCGTTAAAGCCTCCGGAGCGAACGGTTTTAGCTAGTAGGATTCTGCCATGTAGCCAGGGACCCTGTTGCAACTTGTTTTCTTACAGAATAGCCCTTGGTTTTCAAACACTCACAACTTTTACACCGTTTATCCAAATCCAACGGAACCAACACCCACTTATTCATTATGATCCCCTCTATCCAGTAAAACAACTTAAACATGTTTTTGAAAATTTAAAATTTGTTTTCAAACAGATTTGAATTCAAACTTCGTTTGATCATAACCTGAGTTTTATAACTCCGTTTGAGTTGATTCTTTTTGCAAATCGAAGCCCTTGACCTAAACTTTCCGATAAGGACAAATTCACATAATTTTGGTACTATTAAAAATTGTTTTCTATTGCAAGATTTAATTACTTGTTTTCAAAGTTTTCCGAGATCTTTTCTTTGATTCTTTTGCATGAGTGCTTATGTATGCAATTGCTTGCTCGCGATAGGTTGACCGGAGTGTGATGAGTAGAACTATCAGGAGTTATGAGTGCGAATCATCTTCATCAACAGTACGAGGCAAGTTCACACTTTGATCATACTTTTCATTACCCAGTTTTAATGCATTAGTTTCACCCTCAAACATTGCATGGTTAGGAATTGATAACATGTGGGAAATGGGAAGTAGTTGATGAGGTAGGAACCTATTGTCCTGCATTCAAACCTTGGGAGTTACTTCTACGTTATGCTTATACTATTATGCTATGCACGTAGACGTGGATTGGTTTGAGAGAATTCATGAAAGATGTGAGAGATTATTGTTAACTAAGGTTTAACTTAAGGTGGATACTTTAATACACATTTGGGTGGATTGGTTGGGGCACCCTGGGGATATACCAGTGGACTTGCCCGGACACCTTGGGATATACCAGTGTTGTCCTAGGAGATCCCGGGGTTACCGTGTGATCATCCTATGGTTCGTCACCCAGGCTCAAAGGGATCATAAGATTATTAATGCTAGAAACTTCCGTGTGCAGCCACAAGCCATTATGGGCTCTGGCATAGTTGAGTAAGTTGTGGGGATCCTTTCCATGATAGGCTAGCAGATGTAGGGTATTGTAGGTGTACCGACCTATCTATCCATTAAGGGGACCTCTTCGGAAAGACTGTGTCTCGGTCATCCATTTCTCAAACACCATGCAGTGCAAGAAATACAACGGAGGAGATCGAGTCTTGTGGGAAAAAGTGCGCAAACCTCTACAGAGTCTACAAACTAATCATGATTAGTCGTGTCCCCGGTTATGGACATCTTGAGTATCTAGTTCTTGGATTATCATGTTGATCTCAACAATTTATTTAATCAATTTGATTGGGTTAATGATTATTATTTTGGGATTGAGCTGGGGATATACCTTCTCAATGTTTTTTTTTCAAACAACTGTGTAGTTAAATAAAATGTATTCCTTTGAGGTAGGGAAAAATTGGCTTTATGCAAAAATAAACTTAGAGCTTTCCACCAGCCAAATATGCATGTAGTGATAGCTATTATTCATCATTGTTCTATGGTGTGAATTTTCCAGTACATTCAATGTACTGACCCTTTGTGGCTGCAACGTCTCATGTTGCAGGATTCTTACGACAAGTAAGTGATACTTTAGGATTACGATTTCTACACTCAACTTTGCCGTTGGTGTTGATGGGAATCCACAACCTTTGTTACTTCCGCTATATGGATTGAGGTAATAGTATTTACGTTACTTTATACATGTGATTAACCTCTGTTATAAATCCTCGAGTACTGTGTGTGCCAACATACCGATCCAGGGATGACACTTAAGCATAGAGACTTGACCGTCTGAGGTCGGGTTGCTACACATTCGTACTCCGTGGGCGCCAAAACTACCTCTCCACCAGCCGCGAAACCCTGGCGTCCTCCGTCCGCCACCCCATCCCACCCATCAACCGCTGCCCTCCTCCATCATGTCGGAGCCGATACCCCGACGTCGTCGTACACCGCAACCTCAACCGCAACACCCTCCATGGCTAGTAGTTGAAGCTGAGGCCGAGCTGTCCGCACCCGAACCAATTCAACCACGTCGTCCTACACCTCACCACTGCCGCTCCAACTTAGCCACCTTCCACCGCACCGGAGCTGTTCCTGGCACGCCGTCCTTTGCCGCCTCGGATCTGCTTCCCCTCCGGCGACATACGGCTATGGCAACATAGTCAACAATTTGGCCATGGGTTCGTCCAAGGATGCACCCCCCTCCAAAACATCGGTTTCCCCAGCAAAAAGAAGAAAATCGCCGCGACATATGGAGGACACAACACTGGCAAGCGGAAATGGTACACCTCTTCCCTTATTCGTGCAAATCTTACGTGTCTGCTTGCATGGTATTCATCCCACAGAAGACACTAGTTGAACGCTTCTTCTTGATACTAAATGTTCCTAGTAACTCGCGATGCATAAGGTTTCTCCTCATATACTGTTTCACCTTAGCTAGAGGTCTATCGCCCCCTGGATTTCAATTCCTGGTCAGTAGATTCCCAATTAAAGGAAGTATTCCCTAGTGTAACAGGCGCTAGTCCGCCTATTATGCCGGGGAAGCAATGCCCCGGTGTGTATCTTAGGGGCGTGTGGGGCCTAGAGCTGCTGGCGCCCGATCTAGAGGTCGGCCGGGATTACAGGGACGGCCGGGGAGCACTGCCAAGCACGGCGTTGGTGTGAGGTCGAGGGGAGGGCGGGGTGGCCGAGGCAGGGGCCTGGGCCGGTGGTCGCTGGCGGTTCGAGAAAGATCGTCAACAGTGACTGGCAGGAGGTAGATGAAGGCCATCTGCCCATTCCTTATAGATCGGACAGTTCATAAAAAATCGACTGGCCTATTTATTTTCAGTCGACTGTTATTTCGATAGGACCACATGTGGTGGTGTGTTGGAGGAGTACCTGCATTTCCCAGCCATTCCTGTGCTCGTATATTACAAAATCATACGGAGTAGAATCTAATCTTGTTTGCCATGCAATGTTGTGGAGCTATCATATGTCTCCTGCCATTTATTTTTCATCCACCTATTATCTGCTACTTTTACAGTGCACTAGTTCTGCACACACTCCACCCATATTCTCACTATTGTGTTTTTATGCAAGGGTATTTCAGACTCTGCCTTGACAAAAGCAGAAAATAAAAGAGAGAAGTCGCTCCAGCTTCGTATGTGGCTAGGCCAGACATGTTTCAGCACTTTAAAGGGTGTAGTGTCAGCAGATAGAGACTGTAAACATAGCTCTGGACTTGATGATCTCACTCGCAATGAACCACCATCCCAGGTGGCTGCTTTAACTTCGCGGTGTCATATGTGGTTGCATGTTGCATATGGTGTCTAGCTTGTATTCAAAAGACCAAAGTTGGTCTTTATTAAGATATGGAAAGATATCTTTTACATGAACCACCATCCCGGGAGCACTAGAAGACAAATAGCTAGTCAGGGCACTGGCCGAGCCAGTGACAAGCCCAACACAGACATGCATCACCTGGAAGCCAACTAAAAAGCCACGATGGTGGCGAAGCAACCCGCCTCCCACCAGGCTCTCAGGTCCTAGTTGATCATGCTCACCACTCTAGCCGGATGTCTACCTTGTGTTGCATCCAATTTGGTTAAATTGCATCTGCTTAGCTTACACATTATACATTTGAATATGACATGCCTTCCTGTTTTTGGTACATACTAGTACATCTGTCTATTAACCATGTTCTTACATAAAACTAATGTTCTTGTGTATCACTCATCAATCACTTATGATGAGGCAGTCAGGCCAGTGGACTACTATGAGTAAAGATCCGCATTTAAAGAATGCAGCGTCAGCCTCCCGACATGATTCTCAAGAAACAGCAAGGCTAGATGAAGAAAGTGAACATAGCTCTGTAGTTGATTACCGCATTTCCCCTACACGAGCATCACAGGTGCTTGCTCTAACTTCGCAGCGTGATATGTGGTTGCATGTTGCATATGGTGTCTAGACTGTAATTCTTCCAATCTGGTTAAATTGCCTGTGCTATTCTGCTTAGTTTATACATTATACCTATTAATGTGACATGCCTTCCTGTTTTTAGTACATAATACATCTGTCTATTAAGCATGTCCTTACATAAAACTATTGTTTTTTGTATCCCGCATGAATCAATATGACGAGACACCTTTAGTATATGCAGTGTGATATTAGTTGCATCTTTCATATGATTTATAGCATGTGCTGCTTCTAATTTGTTGAAACGCCATTTATGATGGGACGCTTTTAACTTGGCCGAGTCATATTGGTTGCATCTTTCATGTGGTGTCTAGCTTGCGTTGCTTCTTATTTGTTGAAATGGCTTCTGCACACAAACAATTGTGAATATGCCATGTCGTCCTATTTTTCGTACATATTACATCCTGGTATGATGTGTTTGCCTTACATCAAAGTAGTGATTGTCAGTACCATGCACAAATGAGTTCTGAAGAGTGAATTTTATTGCTTTTTCTTGTCGGTTTTACTTGATAATTCAAAATCAATAAAGCGAAAGGAAAGTAGCAAGGCAGTGGATAAAGGTGCTCCTTCCAAACATAGGGCCTCTAAAGATTCTACTCAGCCACCCCAAGAAGATTTGCAAGACAACACATGCATAGACACTCAACATAGTTGTGTTGATGATGAGCACGTCTCCCCTAGTGCACCATCACAGGTGATCCCTCTAACTTGGCACTGTTATATGTGGTTGCATATTATGTATGATGTGTAGCTTGTATTGCTTGTAATTTTGTTGAGTTCCATCTGCTTACTTTACACATTATACTTGCGAATAAGACACGTGTTCCTGTTTCTAGAAAATGCTATATCTGTCTATCACACCATGTTCTTACATCAAAGTACTACTGTTGTGTAACCTACAACAATAACTTATCATAAGACACGTTTGACTTGGGAGTGTGGTATAGGTTACATCTCGCATTCTTTTCTAGCTTGTACTACTTCTAATTTGTCGAATTGGCACTTATGACGGGACAATTTTAACTTGGTAGAGTGATACTTGTTGCATCTTTCATATGGTGTCTTGCTTTCATTGCTTCTAACTTGTTGAAATGGCTTCTCCTTAGTTTACACATCATAAGCTATGAATATGCAATGCTGTGAATATGCAATGGCACTAATGACAAGAGACCTTTATCTTGGCAGTGTCATGTTGTTTGCATCTTGCATATGATTTATTTCTTGTACTACTTCACATTTGTTTAAACGCCAGTTATGACGAGACACTGTTAACTTGGCATAGCGATATTTGTAGCATCTTTCATATGGTCTCTACATTCCATTTCATTGCTTCTAATTTAGTGAAATGTCTTCTACTTAGTTTACACATCATAGTTTTGGTTATCTCATGCCGTCCTGTTTTTCGTACATATTACATCCTCCTATCATGTGGTTGTCTAACATCAAAGTTTAGTTCGTTTGTATCACGCATCAATTTGTTCTGAAGAACTAAATTGTTATTCCTTTTTCTTGTTGGCTTGACTTAACATGGCACAGAGAAAGAGGAACAAACACGGAATGATAGGGAAAGGGAAGCGGAAGAATCCTGCAGATTCTGCTGGTATTGATGGTGCAATAGAAGGTTAAAGTCCAGCGGAAAATTGTACAAACGGGGTATACCGTGCTACACAAGCTGCAGAACAAGCAAAACAGAAACCAATAGCTGCCACCAAACAAGCAGAGACATCCCTAGTTGTTGCAACACCATCGACAGTACCACCAGCTACACGAGTTACTCGTTGGTCAACTCAGCTAGCAGCACGTTCCCAAGCTCCCTTTCCACCTGACACTACTTCCTAAGCACTCTTGACACAAGAAGAGTTGGCAAGATCAGATGAACTTTGTGAGCTTCAACAACAAGAAGGTAGTTGTTGGAGTCAAGTTACAGTTGCATGCTTCTTTATATGTAGTCTCACAGTTGGATGTACACTAACACTTCCTATGTTCGTTGTTGGACTAGCACCTAGGCGCAAGAGGAAACAAACATCAGGGATAATGCTCGACAGGTTAACTAAATCTAGAGGAGGAAGAATGGAGATCCGTTTTGAGGCAGGTTTAAAAAGGCCACGTGATGCTACAGAGTCAGCCAAGTTAGTACCAGAGGCAGCGGTTGTCGTTAGGTGTCATGTACCTATCCTCCCAACATGGATTCAGTACAGGAATGACAAAGACAAAACTCAGTTCAACACCTTCCTCGACCATTTATCTGTAAGTATGGTTATGTATGGAAACTTGTAATATCATCTTGCTCTGTCCCATACTTTCTAGGTTGCTGATAATGAGACTCCCATAATTTTCAATAGATGAGGTTCAAGTTGCACCCATGTTTTCAAGTCTGCTCTGCGATAGTATCTGTATAACTTGAGGAAAACTCACTTTGAAGGCAAGGCTAATAGTGCACTTGCCCAAACATCTCCAGTGGAAAATATATCAGATGAAGACTAGAGAGGCCTCATTAAACACTGGCCTGATCCAAAGTATCAGGTACATTATATATATATATATATATATGTGTGTGTGTGTGTGTGTGTGTGTGTGTGTGTGTGTGTGTGTGTGTGTGTGTGTGTGTGATCAGATCACATGCTGAAGTCCTATTTACGCATGTGCCTCACAAATCTATCTTCTTGTAGGGGAACTGTTCAAAGAACAAGGCCAACCGTATGAAAGTGAAATTCCAACAGACAACAAGATCTTGTAGCTATATTGCGCACTGCGAGGCTCTTGTAATTAGTTGTTGTTTCACTCTTTTAGTTGTACCATATTATCAAATCTATATTGACTTGTTCCAAATGCAGAGGAAAGCCCACAAGGACCAAAAAGTACCTAAACCAAATGTTGTGGAAATCTTCAAGGACTGTCACACCAGCAAGACGAAGGGCATGACTACACTAGTCAAAGCCGCTATTGTAAGTCCTTAATCCTCATGCCTTTTAACTACTACTTACTCTAACTTGTGCATTGAACTGCATGGTTTGCAGCCAATGTCTATTACTCTTTTCAATTTTATACACAATTGTCTTAGGGTATCATTGCACCTTATTTAAAAGAGAGGAGTGATGTTCCTTTGATCTTGATCTGTAATCTAGTTCCATGCTTGACTTGCCAACACAACGTTACAATTGCATGTTTGTCTGTTCTTAGTAGTTTTGTGATATGAATGATGTCATACTATGCTTACCGTATTTTAAACTTTGTCTCTTTATCCTTAGCTATCAATACAATGTTAAGAAATAGACAATACATTATCCATGGTACATGGTCATATGTTTGAAACCAAGTTTTATTATGTACTTTGCAGTAAAATACAACTAATATTTTGCATGGGTTCACCAGAATAAGTTCTATATATAGACCAAAGCTATTTTGTTTAGTTTTGCTGCCTCCTTAATATCTTCTGTTCTGATACTACTAATGTAAAAACTCAACTTTACAGCAAGCTATGGAAAAATGGTGGAACCCCGCCACCTTTTGAAGGTGACAAGGCAACTATAACCGCAATGTCAGCTCTTGCTACAGTGGGTCAGTACCTGTCCACTAACAGTGATTCGAGCCAATGTCATGGAAGATGACGAGCAAACTATGGCACGATTCTTGAATGGACCCAACCATCCTATCAAGAAGATTATGTATTTCCAACCGTACTCGAACCTCCTCGAGCTAGTGCACCAAGCTACCAAGGCGGAGCGACAAGTGCAAGACGACTACAAGTACGCCAAGTACTCTTCCAAGACCTATGGTTCATACAATCAAGCTTCAACAACTATGATGCCTTCTACCTCGACAAAAGCTTCACCAAACAATGGCGACAAGGCAAGTTACAAGAAAACTACGGCATCCTCAAGTTGTCCTCCTACTACAAGCAACTTCAAGCCGAGAGTTTCATCGTCATCAACTCCAATGGATGAGACTGTCAATATGAGTTCCAACAAATGCTTCACATGTCAAGACCGAGGCCATAAGATATTTGAGTGCCCCACTTAGCGCACTATGATCACCAACGATGATGGCACCCATGACTCCATGAGTGAGGAAGAAATGGAAGCGCTTGAGCATGTGGCAATGCACTGGCAAGTGAATGAAGATGAAGACAATCAAGTCTTTTGTGACAATGGTTCAAGTCCCGCTCTTGTTGTCTCCAAGGTCTTGACACTTCAACGCCAATAAGACGAAGACCAATGTTACCACATCTTCCACACCAAAGTGGGCATCAATGGACATTCTGCAAAGGTCATCATCGATGGAGAAAGTTGCCACAATTTGGCAAGTGAAGAGCTAAGTACCAACCTACAATTGGTCAAGGTGAAGCATCCTCGTCCCTAAAAGGTCCAATGGCTTAACGACTCGGGCACCATTCAAGTGGAGCACACCGTTCAAGTCTCCTTCAAGATCGGAGCATACGAAGACACATTGTAGTGTGATGTGGTTCTTATGTCCGTTTGCCACGTCCTACTTGGACGACCTTGGCAATTTGACCGTGGCGTCATCCACGATGGACGGACCAACCATTATAGCTTCAAGATGAAGGGAAAGGAGTACGTACTACAACCCATGTCGCCAAGTCAAGTGATCGCCGAAAAGCAAGCATCTACCCTTCATGGAGCGAATAGTGAGAGAGTGAGCCACCACAAAGAGAGTGAGCACCACAAGCCAAAATTGAGTGCCTCCATGATGAGCGACAAGAAAAACCTAGTACTCTTAGTCACGAAAAGAGATATGAGAGTTGCGTGTGAGCGCCCTTCAAGCATTCTTCATTGTGTCCTGGTGTGCAAAGATGAAGGGGAAAGAACTAACACATCTCACCATCTACCTCTAGTGTTGTATAATCTATTGTAGGAGTTCGCAGATGTATTTCCTGATGTGTTACCTCCAGGACTACCTCCACTTGCGGCATCGAACACCGCATCGACCTCATCCCCAGCGCACCCCTACTGAACAAGGCACCATACCGCGTGAACCCCGAAGAAACCAAGGAAATACACAGGCAAGTACAACACCTCATTGACAATGGACATGTATGAGAGCTTAAGCCCTTGTGCTGCTCCGGTTATTCTTGTGCCTAAGAGGGATGGTAGTTTCCGCATGTGTTCCGATTGCCGACTTATAAATGCTATCACCGTTCGCTACAGGCATCCCATTCCGCGCCTTGACGATATGCTAGATAAGCTTAGCGGAACCCCACTTTCGCAAAAATTGATCGTAAAAGTGGCTATTACCAAATTTGCATTCAAGAAGGCATGGGACATGGTCTGTAAGCCTAAGAACAAAGGAGGCCTCGGTGTGCTAAACCTCAAAATCCAGAATGAGGCCCTTCTCATGAAATTCTTGCATAAGTTTTATAACAAGTTGGACATCCCCTGGGTACATCTTACCTGGGATGCTTATTATGATCGGAAAATTCCACACGCCACAGATCCTATTGGATCATTTTGGTGGAAAGACATTCTCAAGCTAACTCCACAATTCCGCGGGATCTCTCGAGTCAATATTGTCTGTGGAACCACAGCCCTCTTTTGGAAAGATCTCTGGACCGATCAATTACTCTCGGAGTCATACCCACGGGCTTACTCATATGCAGTCAACGAGGATGTCTCTGTAAAAGATTTCTTGGGGATCACGTCATTGGGAATGGCCTTTCATCTACCACTATCCTCCCAGGTCCATGATGAAGTCAGGAACTTGTAATTAATTGCGGCCACTACACAACCAATGACTACCACGTCAGATGTTTGGCACTATGTTTGGGGTAAAACTACTTTGAAATCCATGGACTACTACAAGTTCTTCTTCATGGAGATTCAGTCTCATCAAGTCTTCCAATGGCTCTGGAGATCTAAATGCACAATGAAGCTGAAAGTTTTTGCTTGGTTTTTACTCAATGACAGACTCAACACCCGTAATATGCTTAAGAGACGTCACTACAACATAGGAGATGATCATAATTGTCTACTTTGTGGGCTCAACATAGAAGAAATAGCTGAACACATGATCTTCACTTGCAACTTCAGTAAGCGTTGTTGGCACGCTCTGGACATAAACTGGGAACCTTTTTCTGGGTGCCTGCAAGCCATTGAGGACCAGAAAGCCTCCCACCCTACACCTATGCCACTTGATAAATTTGTTGTGGCAGCGTGGAGTATCTGGAAGGAAAGAAACAACAAACACTTCAGAGATATAGATCCTTCCTTCAGCTCCTAGTTAGGCAGATTCAAGAAAGACTTTCAGCTTCTGCAACACAGGGTCAAAGAGGACAAGAAGTCCTTTGTACTCAACTTTGTAAACTCACTACCCTAAGCCTTAGATCTTATTTTCTTCTACTTTTCTGCTTGATCCAAAGTGATCAAACATCCACTCCCCCCATGTAAATACTCATCCCTGTACAGTGCCCACTATTTTAATATATTAACACAGTAGGAGCCTTTCCTACTGTTTACGGTAAAAAAACACTTTCAAAACCAAGTTTAGCTTGTATAAGTGGTTGGTCATGCCTATGGGCTTATCTAAAGCACCTAACACTTTCATGCGTGTGATGCCTTATGTTCTTCGCAAATACATTGGCATATTTGTTGTGGTCTACTTTGATGATATACTTGTGTTAATCGAATCTCTAGAAGATCATGTCACCCATCTTAGGGCTGTTTTGCAAACTCTTCAAAATGAGCGAATTTATGCTAATAAGGAGAAATGCACATTTGGTGTTGATAAGATTTTTTTTCTTGGGTTTTATTGTGTCTTCTAAGGGTGTTCATGTCGGTGAAGCTAAAATTAAAGCCATTAAAATTTATCCACAACCAACCAACTGGCTACAAGTGCGTAGCTTCCTTGGCCTAGCCGGTTTCTATCGTAGATTCGTTAAGGACTTTAGCACTATTCCATCACCATTGCACACATTGAGTAAGAAGAATGCATCATTTGTTTGTGGACCATCCCAAGATACTGCATTTCATGAGCTTAAGAATTTGCTTACACATGCTCCATTGCTTGCATTGCCCAATTTTGACAAAAATATTCAAGTGCATTTGGACGCTAGTGGTAATGGCATATGAGGTGTGTTGATGCAAGAGAAGGTCGCAATCGCATACTTTAGCGAAAAACTTTTTGGAGCACAACTTAGCTACCCCATTTGTGACAAATAGTTATATGCTTTAGTGAGAGTCTTGCATGTGCAGAAGCATTATCTTCGTCCTTGTGAATTTGTCATCCATACGGATCCTGAGATGCTTAAATACCTTAAAGGTCAAACAAAATTGAATAAGTGACATGCCAAATGGAGTGAGTTCATTGAGTTATTTCCTTATGTTATCAAGTATATCAAGGTTAAGGAAAATGTTCTGGTGGACGCTCTTTCCTGCAAATGCATGCTTGTAACTCAACTTGAATTGAATGTCATTGGATTTGAGCACATTAAAGAGTTGTATGTGCATGATGTTTCATTTGCCATTCCTTATGCAAAATGTCTAACACATAACACTTGGAACGCTATTACATTAAGGATGATTATCTAATAAGAGCTAACAAGCTTTGTATACCTGAGTCTTCTCTTCGTTTGTTTCTTTTGCAACAGGCTCACAAAGGAGTACTTATGGGACACTTTGGACGCGACAAGACATTTGCAACGCTCTCCGAGAACTACTTTTGGCCCAACATGTTTCGTGACGTCTCCCACTACACCAACCGATGCTCCACATGTCGCAAAGCTAAGTCTAAAGCTCAATCCCATGGTCTCTATATGTCGTTCCCTATTCCATATCACCCATGGGAAAATATTAGTATGGACTTTGTTATTGGTTTGCCTAGAACTCAAAATGGAAAAGATTCGGTATTTGTTGTTGTGGACTGTTTCTCTAAGATGGAACACTTTATTCCATGTAACAAGATAGACGATGCTCCAGATGTTGCAAATCTATTTTGTAGGGAAATGTTGCGTCTACATGGAGTGCCGAAGACTATTGTGTCGGACCGCGACATCAAGTTCCTTAGCTACTTTTGAAAGACCCTATGGGCCAAGCTCGGTATCAATCTACTCTTCTCTTCAGCATACCATTCGCAAACCGATGGTCAGACGGAGGTCACCAACTGGACGCTATCTACACTTCTTCGAGTCTTGATCAAGAAGAACATCAAGATGTGGGAGGAATGGTTTACCACCACCAAGTACGCCTACAAGATCAATATCCCATGCGACAAGTACAACGTCAAGCATCTCTCTCCCTAACATGGTGATGAGGTTTTGATCCGAGGTTTGGATCTTTCCCAAGGGGGAGATGATGCAGAGCATCCTACGGTCATCCCATGGACCTACCTACGTCTCCTAAAGTACCTAGTGGGCCGATGACACGAGCATGTGCAAGAGCTATCGAGACCAAAGTGACATTTCTCCTTTGTGATAATCTGCATGACACACATGAGACACAATTTCTACCTAAAGCCGGAATGCTATGTGTGATTAGGCATGGAGACCACCCTCTCGAAGACGCTCGTGAAGGTGGACAAGTCCCCAAGTACATGGATGAAGAGGACCGACTAAAGGAACCTGAGAAGGCCTACAGGACCCGGACATCCGGCCCTGGCCTCGGACATCCGGCCCCTGAAGACCTCAGCAGCAGCAGTAGCCCAGCAGCTAAAGTGCTACACACGACCCGGACATCGCCTCGGACATCCGGCCCGGTGGCCTCGGACATCCAGCCCCAGTCTGGAAATCCGGCCCCACCTTCACAGAATGCAGCCGAAGCCAGCCCCGGACATCCGACCCCCTTAGCCCGGACATCCGGCCCCGTGCGCGCAGTGTAACGGGCCACCGGCCCATGTATCCATCCATTCTCCCCAACATGTACTAAGACTATAAATATACCTCTCCCCTCTCCATATAGGGTTAGCAATGTGATAGCTCATTAGAGATAGAGCTTTGCTCATCCACATATCCCCTACTCCTTTGGAGACCAAGACCTCCTAATGGAGAAGATCCCCCACGTGCATTCAAGGCCTCCTCATGGAGAAGATCCCCCTAATGGATTCAAGACCTCTTTCCTCACAAATGGGGACGAACAAGCTACCGTGTATCCTCCCTTGTTGACTTTGGATCTTGTGTTTCCCCTTTGTGTATGTGGATTTAGTGCATGTGTGCTTGGAACTCGTTGTTTTGAGTGGATTCCCTCTTTTGTGTTCATCGTGTTCTTCGGGAATCCCCCTCCAAATCGTGAAAGATCGGCCATTAGTGTTCCACCATACATCAGATCTCTTGTCTAATTGGATGGACAAGAATGCCTAAGAAGCTCCTCTGGATGTGTATCTCAACTTGTCTCAGATTCATTCTTGCTGATCACAAAATTTGAGCACACTGCTTTTCAGACTCTCCGGGTGAGGAGCACTCAGAACCACCAACTCACTCCAACTCGGTCTCATCGATTGCAGACTGGTCCATTTTTCAATCTCGGACAAACCGAATGAAGCAGCCTCTCCCAACGACGATCATAGGAAGCAGGAAATGCGATACAAGCAAGCTGCCAGGTTAGCCAGGGTCATCCTAAAATAGGACAGGGATCGCAAGCGAGCAATACAACTGGCTCGACACAGAGTGCAGCGAATGGTGCAAGCG
Source organism: Triticum dicoccoides (assembly GCF_002162155.2). Classification (NCBI taxonomy): domain Eukaryota; kingdom Viridiplantae; phylum Streptophyta; class Magnoliopsida; order Poales; family Poaceae; genus Triticum; species Triticum dicoccoides. The sequence continues at coordinate 243,966,037 of NC_041384.1, read as the reverse complement.
GCGGAGGAGGGACCTCGACGATGCAAGAACAACTGCGGCAGTGGCGGCAGACACACGAGGCGCGGGCTTATATCCCAGATGGAGGAGGGTGTAGTGTCGGACGTCGTCGGGGCATGCCTGGGGGCCGTGATGCGGCTTGCAACTGCGTCGATATTTCTCCAAAGAGGAAGGGATGATGCAACATTGCTACAGTAGGTATTTCCCTCAGTTATGGAACCAATGTATCAATCCAGTAGGAGGACGAAGCAATACTATGTAAATGGTACCTGCACAGAAACAACAAATACTTGCAACCCGACATGTAAGAGGGGTTGTCAATCCCTCCTCGGTATAAAGATAAATTGTTTTGTGATAGATTGGATAAATAGATCTTGATAAAACACAAAATAGAATAAATGAAGAAAAAGTGCACCAAGGTATTTTTGGGTTTTTTGGAAATATAGATCTGAAAATAAATATGACAAAAGATAGAACGGAAAGCAAATATGATAAAAGATAGACCCGGGGGTCGTAGATTTCACTATTGGCTTCTCTCGAGAAATAGCACGCAGTGGGTAAACAAATTACTGTTGGGCAATTGAGAGAAGAACAAATAATTATGGTGATATCCAAGGCAATGATCAATATATAGGCATCACGTCCAAGATTAGCAGACCGACGCCTGCCTTCATCTACTACTATTACTCCACACATCGACCGCTATCCAGCATGCATCTAGTGTATTAAGTTCATGGAGAAATGGAGTAATGCAGCAAGAATGATGGCATGATGTAGAAAAGATCTATTCATGTAGGAATATACCCCATCTTGTGATCCTTAATAGCAACGATACATGTGTGCCTTGCTGCCCCTTCTGTCACTCGGAAAGGACACTGCAAGATCGAACCCATCACAAAGCACCTCTTCCCATTGCAAGAAAAATCAATCTAGTTGGCCTAACTAAACCAAAGATTCGGAGAAGAATAAAAGGCTATAAATAATCATGCATATAAGAGATCAAAGAAGACTCCAACAATATTCATGGATAAAATCTGATCATAAACTCCAACTTCATCAGATCCCAACAAACACATTGCAAAAATTCATTACATAAAATAGATCTCCAAGAGAACATTGTATTGAGAATCAAAAAGAGAGAAGAATCCATCTAGGTAATGCGTACGGACCCATAGGTCTATGGTGGACTACTCACGCATCATCGGAGAGGCACCAATGAGGATGATGAACCCCTTCGTGATGGTGTTAGATTGGATCTCGTGGTTCTGGAACTTGCGGTGGCTGGAATTATGTTTTGTCGACTCCCCTAGGGTTTCTAGAATATTTGGGAATTTATAGAGCTAAGAGGTGGTGCAACGAAGCTACATGGGCCCCATAACCCATCAGGGCGCGCCTGGGCCTCCTGGCGGACCCTGGTGGGTTGTGGTCCCTATGGGCCTTCCCTCGTCCCCTTCCTTGCCTCCCAAGTTGTCTTCTGGTAAAAAGAATCTCCAAAAAGCTTCGCTGCGTTTGGACTCCGTTTGATAGGGATATTCTTGAATTTCAAAACAAGCAAAAAACAGCAACTAGCACTATGTCAATAGGTTAGTTCCAAAAAATGATATAAAGTTGTTATAAAATGAATATAAAACATCCAGGATTGATAATATAATAGCATGGAACAAGCAACAATTATAGATACATTGGAGACGTATCAGCATCCCCAAGCTTAATTCCTACTCGTCCTCGAGTGGGCAAATGATAAAAACTAAACTTTTGATGCGGAATGCTACCTAACATGTTCGTCACATATTCTTTTCTTTTGTAGCATGGACATTTGGACTTTTATATGGTTCAAAGCAATAGTCTAGTTTTGACATGAAGATTTCAATACTCAAGCATATCAACAAGCAACCATGTCTTTAAAAATATCAACACTAAAGAAAGTTATCCCTAGCCCATCATGCGCAATCATTGATCCATTCACGAAACACACTCAAATATTAGCTACACCAATGCTCAAGTATGATCATAGTGCTCCCTACTTGGTACTTTATAAGAGAAGATGGAGACTCAATATAAAAATAAAAATTGCATAAAGTAAATAGATAGACCCTTCATAGAGGGAGGCAGAATTCGTAGAGGTGCCACAACTCAAAGCTTATATTGAGAGATGATTTCTTTGAGAGGCATACTTTTCCCGTCGACCGAAACGACCGAGTAATTCCCAACACTTTCCATGCTAGATATATCATAGGCAGTTCCCAAACATAAAATAAAGTTTATTCCTTTTTCCACCATACTTTCACATTCCACGGCTAGCCGTATCCACAGGTACCGTCCATACCAACACTTTCTAAGGAAATTATTATTTGGCAACATAAAGTAAATTTCGTTTTCATTTCGGGACTGGGCATCCCTATTACCGCCGTACTCTCGTGCAATGACAAGTGAATAAACACTCATGTTGAGAATAACACATCTATCATGGAAAATATTGGCCACCCCCTGCCGCTTCATGAGCGATACGAGCACACAAAAAGGAAATTCATTTTGAAAAATAAGAGGTGGCAACTACAAATTTACTTAGAACTGCACGAAAATACCGCATATAGGTAGGTATAGTGGACTTATATGGCAAAACTGGTTTAAGGATTTTGGATGCACAAGTTGTATTTCTACTTAGTACAAATGAAGGATAGCAAATAGATTGAGAAGCATCCAACCAAGAAACGAAAATTCAGATAAACGAGCATTAAGCATAACTAACATCGAATAATTCACCACAAGTAAGATGTAATTTCGTTGCATAATTATTAACTTTCATGCTTGCATAGGGAATCACAAACGTTAACACCAATATTCTTACTAAAGCATAATTACTCATCAACATGACTCACATATCACTATCATCATATCTCAAAACTATTATGAAGAATCAAGTTTATTTTGTCCAATGATCTTCATGAAAGTTTTTATTATATCCCTCTTGAATATCTATCACTTTGGGACTAATTTCATATGTTGAAATTGCTTTTGATAAGCTCAAACAAATTTAAGTGAAGAACATGAGCATAAAAATTTCCATCTCTCAAAATAATATAAGTGAAGCATGAGAGAATTTCTTCAAAAAGTTTTACTAACTCTCAAATAAATCTACGTGAAGCAAGAGAGTATTTCTCCAAAAATATTGAAGGACACCGTCCTCAAAAAGATATAGGTGAAGCACTAGAGCAAATCCATAGTTCATTTTTTAAGTGAAGCACATAGAGTAATTCATCATAGCATAATTTTGGCTCTCTCAAATAGGTGTGCCCAGCAAGGATAGATGAGACAAATTAAAAATAAAAACAAGCAAAGACTCATATAATACAAGACGCTCCAAGCAAAACTCATGATATGTGATGAATAAAAATATATCTCCAAGTAAAATTACTGATGATTGTTAGAAGAAAGAGGGGATGCCTTCCAGGGCATACCCAAGGTTAGTTGCTTGGTTATCCTTTAATATTAACTTGGGATGCCATGGGCATCCTCAAGCTTAGGCGCCTGTTTTCACTCCTTATTCCTTCATCCATCGTGATCACACCGAAAACTTGAAAACTTCAATCACACAATGTTATAACTGTTGAATGAGGAATCGCATCCGAGATAATTATCCATCACTGATCCAATGCCTACGAGCTTTTCACATATTTATCTTTGCTTAGTTACTTTTTCATTGCCACTGTTACAATCACTACAAAAACTACTACTGTTACTTTTGCCACCATCATCGCTACTTCCATATTACTTTGCTACTAAATACTTTGCTGCAGATATTAAGTCTTTCAGGTGCGGTTGAATTGACAACTCAACTATTAATACTTGAGAATATTTTTTGGCTCCCCTTGTGTCGAATCAATAAATTTGGGTTGAATACTCTACCCTCGAAAACTGTTGTGATCCCCTATACTTGTGGGTTATCAAGACTATTTTCTGGCGCCGTCGCCGGGAAGGATAGCTCTATTCTTTGAGTCACCTGGGATTTATATCTGTTGATCACTATGAGGAACTTGAAAGATGAAAGAACCAAGATTTTTCCCTCAACTACGAGGGGAGGTAAGGATCTGCCATCTAGCTCTGCACTTGATTCACCGTCTGTTTTGAGTAAACTAGCGACACCTACACCTTCTATTGATTCTAATATGTCGGATGTTATTGATGATGCCACTTCTGTTATGCATGATGCTTATTGTGAAACTACTTCCATGCTTGATAATACTATGCCATTTGGTGAATTTCTTCATGAACAACTTGCTAGGGTTAGAGAGAATGAAATTATTGAAGCTGATAATATTGATGAAAGTGATGACGAAGATTCTTCCCCTAGATATGAATTGCCTGATGTGCCTGAGTGTTATGTTATGGATGAAGAAACTGCTAGAGATCTTTTAGCTTACAAAGATAGATATAATCTTAAGAAACTGTTAGCTAAGCTAAAAAAAATCTTTGAATGCTAGAATGAAATATGACCCTGCTTTTGCTACTTCACCTATCTGTATCTCTGATAAGCATTATGATTTTTCTGTCAATCCTGAGATAATTACTTTGGTTGAATCTGATCCTTTTTATGGCTATGAATCTGAAACTGTTGTGGCACATCTTACTAAATTGAATGATATAGCCACCCTATTCACTAATGAGGAAGAAATTCGTTACTACTATATCCTTAAGTTATTTCCGTTCTCATTAAAGGGTGATGCTAAAATATGGTTTAATTATGTTGCTCCTGGTGGTGTGCGTAGTCCCCGGGATATGATTTATTACTTCTCTGCTAAATATTTCCCCGCTCATAAGAAACAAGCTGCCTTAAGGGAAATATATAATTTTGTGCAAATTGAAGAAGAGAGTCTCCCACAAGCTTGGGGGAGGATTCTCCGATTACTTAATGCTTTGCCTGATTAGCCTCTCAAGAAAAATGAAATACTTGATACCTTTTATAATGGACTAACCGATATGCTTCCAGAGACCACCTGGATAGTTGTGCTTGTTGTGTTTTCAGGGAAAGAACTGTTGATCAAGCTGAATTGCTATTGAATAATATGTTGAGTAATGATAATGATTGGACACTTCCTGAACCAACTCCTAAGCCAACTCCGAAGAAAAGGGGTATTCTATTTCTCAGTCCTGAAGATATGCAAGAGGCAAATAAATCTATGAAAGAAAAGGGTATTAAAGCTGATGATGTTAAGAATTTACCACCTATTGAAGAAATACATGGTCTTGATAACCCGACACAGGTAGTAAATGAAAATTCTCTCTATAGGTTTGATGAAGGTAATATTCCTCATAATAATTCTGCTAGCCAATGCTTGGATGAGTTTGATAATTTCATTGTTAGACAAGAAAACTTCAATGCTTATATTGGTAGACAATTGAAACATATGCTTATATGATTGAACACTTGAGTGATTATATGTCTAGAGTTCAAGGTGAGCTTAAACTTATTAGTATGCATGCTTCTATGGTTACCACTCAAGTAGAACAAGTGCTTAAAGCTCAGAACAATTTGCTCAATGAATTAAATAATAAGAAAAATGATAATGTTGTTAGACTTGTGACTAGAGGGGGTAAAATGACTCAGGAACCTTTGTATCGTGATGGCCTCCCTAAGAGAATTGAGCAAGATTCTCAAAGAACTAATATTGAGGAACCTGGTTCTTCTAAAAAGAAGAAAAAGAAAAATGATAGGACTTTGCATGCTTCTAGTGAACCTGTTGTTGACACACCTGATAATCCCAATGCTATTTCTATTTCTGATGCTGAAACACAATCTGGTAATGAACATGAACCTGGTGATAATATTAATGATGATGTTCATGTCGATGCTCAACCTAGCAATAAAAATGATGTAGAGATTGAACCTCCTGTTGATCTTGATAACCCACAATCAAAGAATCAACGTTATGATAAGAGAGACTTCATTGCTAGGAAGCACGGTAAAGAAAGAGAACCATGGGTTCAGAAGCCCATGCCTTTTCCTCCTAAACCATCCAAGAAAAAGGATGATGATGATTTTGAGCACTTTGCCGAAATGATTAGACCTATCTTTTTGCGTATGTGTTGCCTGATATGCTTAAAACGAATCCTTATGCTAAGTATATGAAAGATATTGTTACAAATAAAAGAAAGATACCGGAAGATGAAATTTCCACCAAGATTGCTAATTATAATTTTAAAGGCAGAATACACAAGAAACTAGGAGATCCAGGAGTACCAACTATACCATGCTCCATTAAAAGAATATATGTTAAAAATGCTTTATGTGATCTTGGAGCCGGTGTTAGTGTTATGCCTCTCTCTTTATATCATAGACTTGATTTGAATAAGTTGACACCTACTGAAATATCTTTGCAAATGGCCGATAAATCAACTGCTATACCAGTCGGTATTTGCGAGGATGTGTCTGTTGTGGTTCCAAACGTTACTATTTTAACAAACTTTGTTATTCTTGATATTCCCGAGGACGATAGTATGTCGATTATCCTTGGTAGACCCTTTTTGAATACTGCAGGGGCTATTATTGATTGCAACAAAGGCAATGTCGCTTTTTATGTTAATGGTAATGAGCATATGGTACACTTTCCGAGAACAACCTCAAGTCCATAGTATCAATTCTATTGGAAAAATTCCAACGATTATTATTGGAGGTTTTGAATTTCCTCTTCCTACTATCAAGAAGAAATATGAGATTCTTATTGTTGGGGATGTGCATATCCCCGTTGAGGTAACCTAGTGTTATTCGAAAATTCTCTGGTTTCATGCGATTCGGAAAGACTTTATTAACAAGACTTGATCAACCTTATTAGTGGATTCCTTTTGATGAGCATTAGGTGGATGAAGTTAGAAAGCACAACTCTTTGTACCCTCCTTTTACTTTTTGTTATTTAGATTAAATAAAGCAAAAATAATATTTTCTGTCTATTTTCTGAATTATCCTTGCAATAAAAAAGTACCTCGAAAATAAAAGTTCTCCAATTGTCCTGAAAATAAAATATGATTTTTTTCTAGAATATTTAAAAATTATTGGCACTGAGAACACACCAGGGTGCCACACCACCTAGCCACGAGGGTCCAGGGCGAGCCCCTGCCTTGTGGACCCCATGTGGGCCCCCTCCACTTATTCCTGCACCCACACACTTCGTCTTCCTCCAGAAAAAATCCTCTCACGGCTCAAACGCGAGTTCTAGCTCATCTTGCTGCCATTTTTGATCACCTTGCTCAAAACTCCATTCACAAAACATCTTTGGGGGATTGTTCTTCGGTATGTGACTCCTTCAATGGTCCAATTAGTTTTTGTTCTAGTGCTTTATTTATTGCAAATTTTTGCTGTTTAGGTGACACTATTCTTCAGCTTGCATGTCAAATTTATGTGGTCAAAAGTAGTTTTAATGCATGATATGGCCTCTACGCACTTGTAGGAGTTGTTTCTATCAATCTTGTTGAGTTTGGTTCACTTTTATTTTTGAGTCACTAAAAATTTCAGAAATTTTTCTTAGGAGGAAAAATGTTTAGGAAAATGTACCAAGGTGGTTCCTCGAGGAAGAAAGGACCAAGGCTCGCAGTACGTGAGCGGGAGGACGAACCACCAAGGGAAGCTCAATTGTGGCCTTGTGAATGGCCATCAGAGGAGTTTATGGTCCAGGCAGGCATCAAGGATGAATTTGACGCGTATGTGCGTAACGCTGATCTTAAGGGCTTTGTGTGAGATAAGTGCTGGCAATACCGCTATCTAACTGATTCCTTTGCGAGAAGGTTTAAATTTACATCCTCGCGCAATTCTCACATTGTTTTATTTAATCTTTATGATAAATCATATACCATGTACCTAGAAGATTTTAATATTGCTTGTAAACTCCCGCATTGGGGCAATGTTAATGAACCTCGCAAATCTGAATATAATGACTTTCTTGCTAGTATTACTATGGGGAATCTAGGGGAATCACATAAGCTACCATAGGGAGCATTAATTTCCCTTCCATACATTATTTTGCTCTCTTCATTGGTAGATGCATTAATGGTAAATATGAGGCTTGTCACATGTGCGTTCCAGATCTTCGTGTCCTCAAGAGTGCGGTATTAGGTGCTAAACAGTATAATTTGGGGGCCATTGTTGCACGAAGGTTGCATCACAATAGTATAAGTGGAGATTTGTTTGGTGGAATTTATGCAACTCGTGTAGCTAATTATCTTAATATACCCATCCATGGAAATGATATTGAGTTGCCTCCTTCTTATCTAGATTATGATGCTATGGTTTGACACCAGTTAGTTGAGAGGAATGAACAATTCCTCCAGTACCGACTAATCTTTGACAGACAGCGCACCATCCATGTTCCCTCCCTGCTCCTACTTTCTTTGACTTTCAGGCAAAAAGGAGACATGTTATAACCAGGGAGGAGGCGAACGAGTATGAGAGGAGGACGGAGGCAGCTCGCCTCCAAGCTACAGCTCGTCAGGCAGTAGCCGCTGCATCTCAGTACGACCCCAGCTACAACTTTGGATATCCATCAGACCAGAAGTGGCCATAGACCAACTTAGGCCAAAAACCTAAACTTGGGGGAGTACATACTTCTCACCGACATTACATTCATGTTCACACGCTCATTCTACTTGTCGGTGCTCATACTTTTTTCATTGTACTATCCATGCTAGTTTATTTTCTTTTTAAGCCTTCTTCTCGTGTGTTTGAAAAACCTTAAGAAAAACCAAAAAAAATAGTTGTAGCTTTTAGCTAGTTTACTTTCCATGCCTGTAGTAGTAGTAATTAAAAGAAAACCTAAAAAGATTTCTCGTTCTTCTTTGGCTTGTTGGGAGCTTTCCCCTGTAAATAGTTTTTATTTCTTTTCTTTTCTTTGGGGTCGAGAGGAGAAGGCCATGATGAAAATGTTGAGTGGCTATCATATGCATTATTGTTGATCTAACCAAGAGCCCATATTACCTTGTCTTCTCCCTTGTATTAAATGCTTGCAGATTCGAGCTTAGTCCAATGCACGTGCACTATTATTATTATCCACAATGTTCGGTTGTGCAAGTGAAAGGCAATAATTAATGACGATATATGATGGACTGATTGAGATGATAGAAGTTGGTATGAACTCGACCTATCTTGTTTTTGTAAATATGATTAGTTCACCATTCCTGATTCAGCCTATTATGAATGAAACATGTTTGCAATGAAAATTAGAGATTATAATTTCTCATGCCATGCTTAATTAGTTAGGAGTTTATAATGGTTTACCTTGCGTGCCAACATGCTATTAAAATGGTTGTGATGTGGTATGATAGGGTGGTATCCTCCTTTGAATGATTCAAGTGGCTTGACTTGGCACATGTTCACGCATGTAGTTGAAACAAAATCAACATAGCCTCCACGATATTTATGTTCATGGTGAATTATATCCTACTCATGCTTGCACTCAGTCTTGATTAATTTTAATCCATGTTCATGACTGTTGTCGCTCTCTAGTTGGTCGCTTCCCAGTCTCTTTCTAGCTTTCATTTGTACTAAGCGGGAATACTACTTGTCCATCCACTTCCATAAACCCCAAAAGTTATTCCAGATGAGTCCACCATACCTTCCTATATGCGGTATCTACCTCCATTCCAAGTAAATTTGTATGTGCCAAACTCTAAACATTCAAATGAAATTCTGTTTTGTATGCTCGAATAGCTCATGTATCAACTAGGGTTGTCTATATTTTCCATGCTAGGTGGGTTATTCTCACTAGGAGTGGACTTCGCTCCTCATTCACGAGAAAATGGCTGGTAACCGGGATGCCCAGTCCCATGCTTAAATTAAAATAATTGCAAACAAAACTCCCCCAGGATTGTTGTTAGTTGGAGGCACTCGTTGTTTCGAACAAGCCATGAATTGATGTTTGTTGGTGGTGGGGGAGTATAAACTTTACCATTCTGTCTGGGAACCGCCTATAATGTGTGTAGCATGGAAGATATCGAGATCTCTTGGTTGTTATGTTGACAATGAAAGTATGCCACTCAAAATATTATTTATCTCTATTTCAAAAATCGAGCTCTGACACCTCTACACATCCCTGCTTCCCTCTGCAAGGGCCTATCTATTTACTTTTATGTTGAGTCATCATCCTCTTATTAGAAAGCACTGGTTGGAGAGCACCGCTATCATTTGCATGCATTACTATTAATTTACATTGAGTATGACTGTGATTGGATCCCTTTTACCATGAATTACAATGTCTAGTCAGCCCTTGATCTTCATAGGTGCTTTGCATTTATGTTTTGCAGTCTCAGAAAGGGCTAGCGAGATACCATCTTGTTATATCATATTATGATTGTTTTGAGAACGTGTTGCCATCCGAGATTTATTATTATTGCTCGCTAGTTGATTATGCCATTGATATGAGTAAACATGTGACCTAAATGTTATTGTGAATACGATTAGTTCATAATCTTTGCTAAAAACTTGAATGCTATCTTTACATATTTACAACAACAAAAGCAAACAGAGTTTGTAAAAGTTTTTCTTTATCACTTTCAGTTTATCAACTGAATTGCTTGAGGACAAGCAAAGGTTTAAGCTTGGGGGACTTGATACGTCTCCATCATATCTACTTTTCCAACCCTTGTTTTGGACTCTAACTTGCATGATTTGAATGGAACTAACCCAGACTGACGTTGTTTTAACCAGAATTGCCATGGTGTTATTATTGTGTAGAAATAAAAGTTCTCGGAATGACCTGAAACTTCACAGAGAATATTTTGGAATTTATAAAAAAATACCGGCGTAAGAATCAACACCAGAGGGCCCACACCCTGTCCACGAGGGTGGGGGGCACGCCCACCCCCTGAGGCACACCCCCTATCTCATGGGCCCCCTGAGGCTCCACCGATGCCAACTCCAACTCTATATATTCACGTTCGGGGAGAAAAAACCAGAGAGAAGAATTCATCGCGTTTTATGATACACAGCCGCCGCCAAGCCATAATCTCTCTCAGGAGGGCTGATCTGGAGTCCGTTCGGGGCTCTGGAGAGGGGAATTCGTCGCCATCGTCATCACCAACATTCCTCCATCACCAATTTCACGATGCTCACCGCCGTGCGTGAGTAATTCCATCATAGGCTTGCTGGACGGTGATGGGTTGGATGAGATTTATCGTGTAATCGAGTTAGTTTTGTTAGGGTTTGATCCCTAGTATCCATTATCTTCCGAGATTGATGTTGCTATGACATTGCTATGCTTAATGCTTGTCACTAGGGCCCAAGTGCCATGATTTTAGATCTAAACCTATTATGTTTTCATGAATATATCTGAGTTCTTCATCCTATCTTGCAAGTCAATAGTCACCTACTGTGTGTTATGATTCGGTAACCCTGAAGTGACAATAATCGAGACCACTCCCGGTGATGGCCATAGTTTGAGGAGTTCATGTATTCACTAAGTGTTAATGCTTTGGTCCTGTACTCTATTAAAAGGAGGCCTTAATATCCCATAGTTTCCAATAGGATCCCGCTGCCACGAGAGGGTAGGACAAAAGATGTCATGCAAGTTCTTTTCCATAGGCACGTATGACTATATTCGGAATACATGCCTACATTACATTGATGAACTGGAGCTAGTTCTGTGTCACCCTATGTTATAAATGTTGCATGAGGAATCGCATCCCACATAATTATCCATCACTGATCCAATGCCTACGAGATTTTGACATGTTGATCTTTGCTTAGTTACTTTTCCGTTGCCACTGTTACAATCACTACAAAAACTACTACTGTTACTTTTGCCACCGTTACCGCTACTTCCATATTACTTTGCTACTAAATACTTTGTTGTAGATATTAAGTCTTTCAAGTGCGGTTGAATTGACAACTCAACTTTTAATACTTGAGAATATTCTTTGGCTCCACTTGTGTCGAATCAATAAATTTGGGTTGAATACTCTACCCTCGAAAACTGTTGCGATCCCCTATACTTGTGAGTTATCAGGCACTACCGGCGATTCCCGATGTCAAGTCTGCCCTAGCCTCGATCGATCGAGGTGTGTAGGTGATTGACTTGACGGCCTCCGCTCCCACTGAGCCCATGATCAACACATTGATGGACGATGACTGTTGTGCGTGCTGGTTCAGCGTCAGGTGCACAGTGTAGCTCTTTTGTGTGCACGTGGTTCGTTATATTCTTGTAAATTAGCAATATATATACTCAATTGATTTCTGATGCATGTCAAATATGTCAATCGTATGGGTTGGCTTGCCTGTATATTATATGAACTAGTAAAAGGGCCCGTGTGTTGCAACGGGTTATACATATTTTCTCCCTCAAGTGCTCCATGTAACCATGTTGATTCTTTCAATCTTCTCGAGCTACTGCACAGTGTTGATGCTTTGATGTTTCCCCTAAATGGAACACTCAGATTGTCAGTGGACAAGTTTAAGGAGGAAATATCATCGAAAATAAACCAAAACATTAAAGATAATTGAAAACACTCAAATTATGACACATATGGCATAATTCAGTAGTCCTAAGATCACCGCAGATGTTGAATGTGTTGTTTCACATGCTTTTTCCACATTGATACTTACCGGTTGGTCATAAATGTTTGGGTTTCCCATAAATAGTTGTGAAAGAGAAGTTTGATTTGTTCCCTACTCCATCAGGAATACTATTACAATTACTAAAAATTGAGGAAAATGCAGGGGCACACAGTCAATACATATGTATGTTTTGCTAGTAAGCATGTGAATTCCACTACAGCTGACCTCCATCTACTGAACTGTGATCTATAGGCCTTAATAGAAATGCCCGGATTAATTTAGATATCCAGATCCAAGCTTGGATCCAATCCAAGTATGGGTTCCCATGTAATTAATGAATTGTTTTCATGTAAACAATTCAACTATGCACAAGGATCTTTCCTAAAACGTTACCTAATCACAAAAGGGTGCATTCAGAGAACTACGATTTACTCTCTCATCATCTTGCTCGTACAAGGAACACTATGCTTACACATAATAAGCAGAAAGCAAACCACAGTCATCCACACTGCCAAGAGTAATCAGGCAATAAATTAGACCAAACAATCTACAGATCACAGGAACACAGGAACCCCACCTAAAGGGAAAAGGATGCATTTAGAGAAGTACGATTTATTCTCACATCATCATGCTCGTGCAAGAAGCACTATGCTTGCACATTATATGTAGAATAAGCACAATAAGCAGACAATACATTAGATCAAACAATCTACTCATCATAAATTAGCCAGATTGGCCATGAAAACTAACACGGGTAGAGCAAATAATTTATCCAGAGGGTAGCAAATGTGCAAAATGAATCACAGGAACAGTTTAAATTGCATTAGAATCTGCAGAGGCTGAAGGGTGTGAACTAAATAGTAGAATCATATTGCAGAAGCAGAAACTTTGGATGAAGAGTGAACATGCAGTTACTCATAGATTTAAAGATATCTATATTTATCTGAAATATATTGATACATATATATATATATATATATATATATGTAGGGGTTCGCGTCTGTGTACCCTTGGGTTTCTGGCTATGGAGGAGGAATCCGGCGCTGGCGGTCACGGCGACCATTACGGGCACCGTTGTCTCCATGCTCTAGCCCTGCAGGAACTCCATCATTGGGGTGTGTCCCTCCTCCTTGTGGATTCCCATATTGGCCACGAGATTGTAGACAGCAATACATTCATGGCACAAGTATGAACATGGCTGTAATTAGTGATATCAAAAGAAAATCTAAAGAAAATTGTTTTGTACAAGTGTATCTCGTGCATCCCCAAATTCACAAATACACAAGTACTTTTTTTATCCCCAAATTCCCACAACTCTAATTCTTAAAATCCCCAATTGGTCACTAATTAACCACAACACAGTTACACAAAGCTACAAACAGGAATAGAATTTCTGTCCTTCATCACCTAGATTATCCAGAAAATAGGATTTTGGATTATATGAGAACTGCACAAATAAATTCAGTATACAGCTATATGCAGCATCGGTTGTGGCTAGAGGACAACATTTTGTTTTAACTTTCTATTATAAAAAAATCAACATGAAGACTGCAAGAGCAAAAACTGATGTGAATTTTCTTTTCACCCAAGCAACTATTTTATTTTGGAATTTGCAGGAGGAACACAGCATGATTAGTAAGTAGAGAACTCCACATTAATCTACACAAAGAAAAATAGGAACAAAGAGAAGGCAAGCAAATTCTAACCCACATGTCGTCGTTGTGGTCGATTGCAGTTTCTCTCTTGTACATTCAGTCAAGTGACTCGAGTGTGTCTAGGAAGTAGCGTCATTTCTTGTAGCTAGTTCAGACATCATCCTCTTGCGGTACTGGCAACATCCATGACGAATCCACACACCAGGAGTCTTGGGTAGTTGCAGCTGCATCCACGCGCCAGGAAGGTGACTCAATTCGGTGCTGCCACTCAACACAATTGAAACATTAGATTAACATTACAGTGCAAATGAATTATATGATGCCAAAGCTACCACAGCCCCTATCACAGTGCAAATGAATGAATGGCTTCATGAACTAACCAGCCAGCAGACTTCTGCTGAAAAAACTTAATGCAGTTATGCAAATGATTGTTATTTTCCAAAGGAGGCGCGATGCAAACTTCTTTTATCAGAGGCGCAACACAGATTCAGAGGTTAGGAGGAGAGAAATGTAAACAACTTGAGTGGGGCAAAAGCTCGAACAGGCCTTTGTGTCCGGGTGGTCGTGGTGCGCCCAGAAGGCGGCCACGGCGGCATGTCACCCCTGCGCCACCACGCTCCCCAGCAGCCACGCGTCCGCCAGGTCGCGCCGCACCACCATGTACTGCACCACCACATCATCGGCTTGCTTCCTCGCTTCCTCAACGACAGCGGCGGAGGAGGGACGTCGCGCCGCCGCGCCGGATCCCTCCTTCACCCCCGCCTGCTGGATCCTGCCGCCGTTGTTCTGCATCGAGTAGACGCATTGTCCCTGGCCGCTCGAGCGCCGCAACGGGGGCGGCGAGCGGGCAGAGGTGCAGCTGCGGCAGGCGGGATAAGGTCGGCCGCGACGGTGGCTGGGGAATTTTTCACAGGCCAGGGTCGAGGCGAGGAGGCAGATGCGTATATTTTTTCAGCGAACCATTTTTCTGGCAGATTAATGATGGATTTCGGGTTGAATACATAAAAACAGGAGGGACTATTTTGCAAAAAGATCGCGACGGTGAACCCGACAAACTCAATCCGTACTTTATTATTAGGGAGAGATTTGCAATATGGACAAATAATATGCAAATGCCTTCTGGACATCGGTGATGATCGCCTCTTCAAAAACATGGACATCCTCTACTCTATCGGGCACATGCTTAAACTGAATGAACTGTGTACGATACTAATACTTTCCATGAAAATTTAAGAACTTGGTTAACAACATTTGAGTAACATATATATAGTGGCGACACTATACGACAAAAGAAGGATCTTCGTAACACGGTTTTGACAACCATATGGTCCATATCTACATACTTAAATTAGTAACAACTAGCACATTTTAAGAGGTAGAGGGCCAACAACTATATGGTCCATATGTCCATACTTAACATAATAACAACTAGCACATTTTAAGAGGTTGAGGGCCAACAACCACAACTATCCGCTGGAAGCAGCTTGATCACGATGACTCGGCATCTCGTTAATGAAAAGGAAGAACCCTCCTGTGCCTTGGTAGAGCATGAGTAGAACAGTGTCTCCAATTTTCCAATATAGATGCATTGCCACGACAAGAGAGAACTGGTTAATTTGAATGGTTCCATTTCTGCGGGAAATGTGGTACCTTGCAATCACTTTGGCATTATTAGCAGGCACAAGTGTAATCCGTCCATGCCGGGAAATCGATTCAGAAACAGCTGCAGCAGGCAATTTCTGTTGAAATGTAGAATAGAAACCAATTGTAACATATCGTTGAAGATATATATAGTTTATGAACATCAACATAAAAATAAGACTTGGTACCAGCGTTTTGTGCACACAATTGGTCTTGTTCAATGTGTGCATCATAGGTATAATTAATCCCATCCAAAATCCAGCGTTCATACGCTGTGCTATCTCTGTCAAATTATCAATAAATTTTATGACATGCTTCAAGTATTTCCAGTGAAATTTTGTACGCCAAGTAACGTATACATCATTAATTATGCATCCAACATATCCTGCTTAAAAGGTGGAAATGTATAATTTATTCAGAACATGGCAGAAGCATATATAGTGCGCATAAATTGGTAAATAGAATTTCTTACTGCCTAGGAATGGAGTCAGAAAATTGAATCACAATTGGTTGCTTAAATAGTGATTAGTTAGTCAGAACAAATACCCTGATTTTGCTAAGTAATATGCCAGCATGGAGAAAGTTGAAAGAACACTAACCTCGATCTGACTTTGATTGGTTGATGACGTTGGGGAAGTAAACATCCATGTTAATTAGACCAGGTTGTGGTGCACGCACTAGAATTTTGTTGCCAGCTTTCAGTTCATAAAACTTAGAAATTTTTCTCCAAAGGTCCGCATCAAAATATATAGGAGTGACCATCTTTATCAAGTTTTATGCTAACTGTCATTGTAAATCCATGATGCATAGTCAATATGACATCCATGGAGTCATCAACAAAGTAAAGCCTAAGATTTCCTTCTACTCGTGTTCTTGCAAAGCAAGGGATGTATTGCTTGAAATGATAATTAAGATCATAAATTAGATATATTGAAATAACAGAGCAAGATGCAAATATGTGAGTAATTGATAGAACAGAACAATATATAGCTGAAAGCAAAGTACAAAAATATATAATTTAAAATAGATGATGTAACAAAGATTTGATGCAAATATGAGAGTAACTAGATGAACAATACATCATTAATTTGCCTAATATAGGGGAAATCGGCTTCGACATCTAGGCTGCATGTCGCACCGTACCTTTTATCCGAATGTAGCAATAGATGGTATATGTTCACAAATTTAGGCCATGCTGACTGTGGTATGGTGATATCAAACATACTGAGTGTTCCCTGAAGTCTTCCGGCATGGTGAGATAGAACTTCGTTTCCGACTAGCCGCGACCACACTTGCCCGATTTGTGCTCACACTATGGACACATGATTGAAAACCCTCGAATCAGCTAGAAGAAAAATGAATCCACGGCGATTTCCGCCAGCTGATTAACAGCGACGGACGAACTCCGACAAGAGATGAGTGAATATTTCACTAAATTGATTACCTTCTCCATGAGAAAAATCCCAAGCCCAATCCCGCAGAAAACCCCAATCAACTAGAGTCTAGAATGTCGGTGCACATAGGCGGCAACAAGCGGTAGCGGCGAAATCCCATTAAGTTTGGAGCGCGACCTCCACCCACCAACGACAGCCGTCGAGCTTAGGGTGGCCGCCGCGATAGAAGTTGATTAGGTGCAGAGTTGCGGAGGAGTCCGCGGCGAGTGGGTGGGGACGAAGTGGGCAGGGGGCGAGGGTTTTCTTTTTTCCTTTTGCATGCGTGGGTGAACACACACGGTTCGCAGAGGTTACGGAGATGAATCGTGTGCGATAGTAAACCACCGAGATTGAAGGGGAATCCAAATTTCCTTCCTACACTACAAAAAAAAAGACACATCCGTGACATTTTGGGCCGAACGAAATTTTTTCGGTCATACATATGACACTTCTATGACGATAATTGTGACAAACCCCGGTATCATCATGGATGTGGTGGGCTCCTACTTCTATGACAAAAAAATCATGACAGAAAATGGGCTTTCCATCCTGGGCGGGCTGGAGACGCAGCAGCATGATATTCTTTGGGCCGTCCATGATGGAAAAAACCGTGGTAGAAGCGAGGGCGAGGAAAATTTCGGGGAGTTCCCGGTTACGGTGGGAGGTCGGGGGCCGAGCGATGCGCGTTTCTCTCGTACACATACGCACGTGTGTGCGAGGCGTTGGCTCTAACTGAACCCGAGCGAGGCGTTGGGCTCTAACTAAACCCGAGCGATTGCGCTGCAGGCTACGCGTTACAGAACCCGAGCAATCGATCGATGGCTGTTAACTGAACCCGATCGAGCGATTCCTTCGCTACTGCTGCTAACTGAAGCCGATCGATGGGATGAACAGTGAGCGTTACGGGGAGGGGGGGGTTGGATGAACAGTGAGCGGTGGCGTTGCCTCTAGATGAACAGGACCCCGTGGTGTGGTGGAGGGCTGGATAAACAGTATACGGTGGAGGGGTGCCCGTGGAGGGGTGGATGAACAGGACCCCGTGGTGTGGA
>NC_041384.1:243900721-243947261 GCF_002162155.2 Triticum dicoccoides | reverse complement strand
GTGGAGGGCTGGATGAACAGTAGACGGTGGAGGGGTGCCCGTGGAGGGGTGGTTGAACAGGCCCCCGTGCTGTGGAGGGCTGGATGAACAGTAGACGGTGGAGGGGTGGTTGAACATTAGCCGGTGGAGTAGCGCGCAGTGGAGGCTGGATGAACAGGAGCCCGTGGAGGCTGGAGGAGGTCGACGGTGGAGATGAACACTATCCCGTGGAGTCCCGTTTTGCGGTACGCCACACCCCTCCCGATGAACAGGACCCCCATTTCAACCATAGCGCTCCAACACAAGTCTGTTTCGTCCATTTTGCGGTACGCCACACCCCTCCCGATCAACAGGACCCCCGTTTCGACCGTAGGAGGTCCGTTTCCTCCATTTTGCAGTACGCCAGACCCCTCCCGATGAACAGGATCCCGTTTCGAACGTGGCCGGCCGAACACAAGGCCGTTTCCTCCATTCTGCAGTACGCCAGGCCTCGTTTCCATCGCCTGTTCCGTCCAAGCCCTTCCGATGAACATGACGCATTATGTTGCCTCCCCATGAACACGACGCATTCCGTTGCCTCCCCATGAACACGACGACGACGCTGTTTCTCCGTTTCGACCTAGCCATGTACACGAGCCCTAGCCGTACGTATGCGCGAGTAGGCGTTCGAGACCCCGCCGATATGTACACATACGTGGCCGTATTTTCTTCCTTGCACCCTGGCCGCTATACGTACGTGTAAATGCTACATGCGTGCCTCTACTATGACACTTGCGCGCCTCTACTACGACACGTGCGCGCCTCTACATCGACCAGTATGTGCGTACACGTTCGCGACCAGTATGACAAAGCTATCTACGCTTCGACCAGGTGGGTCCCGACTGTCAGGCACTTCCTTGCATGCGAAGATGTAGCTGGTGGGTCCCAGTAGTCAGGGGGCGAAATACAGTGGCCCGTCAGGTGGGTCCTGTTGTCAGGTGGAGAATAATTATTTTGCACGTACTAAGGAGGCACTTCCTTGCTGTGGCTGTGGACCCAGCTGTCAGGTTCTCCGCGTACAATCCACGTCCGATGGAAGCCGTTCCTTGACCACGTTGACCACGCCGCGCTGAGAGCACCAGGGCGGTGGACGACGGTGAGGCCTAGGAAGGGGACGACGCGGAGCCGGGGAAGACGCGGCAGTGGATGCCCACGCGTAGAGGAGTACGATGGTTCACTGGTTCGCTGCGTTGTGAGGCTACCGTCGCCGTAGAATAACAGGGGGTGTGGGTGAGTAGAGGGATGGCCTGGCCAGCGGTGGGAGTAGTAGGGGGTGGTGAGGCCTCCGCCACATCGCAGCCGGCCACGGGAGGCAGGAGCACGAGGCACGACCGGCGCTGGTTTGGGCGGCTGGAGCAAGAAGACTAGAGGTTGAAGAAGCACTACGGCTGTTGGATGGACATCGTACAGTCACTGGAGCTAGAATCGTGCATATTGACTAAGTTGACAAAGCCCTCCATCCCCGTCAACTTAGTAGGCCCACAAGTAAGCCTGCCACTATACTGGGTCCCAGCTAACAGGGGGAGTATTCATTTTTTTGTGCGTAATAAGGAGGCACTTCCTTGCGTGTGATGATATAGCTGGTTGGTCCGAGCTGTCAGCGGCGGTAAAGTTTTTTTGCGAAATACAGAGGCCCTTTCGGTGGGTCCCTGATGTCAGGTGGAGGAATCATTATTTTTCGCGTAATAAGGAGGCATTGCCTTGCGTGCGGCTGTGGACCCAGCTGTCGGCCTCTCCACGTAAAGTCCACTTCAGATGCATGTCGGTCGTTGACCACATTGACCAGGCCGCGTCGAGAGCACCAGGGCGGTGGACGATGGCGAGGCCTAGGAAGGGAACGACACGGAGGAAGGGAAGACTCGACAGTTGTTTCCCACGCGAAGGGGAGTACGACCGTACGAGGGTTTACTAGTTCGTCTGCCGTCGCCGGAGAATAATAGCAGGTGTGGGTGAGTAGAGGGATGGCTAGGCCAGCGATGGGAGTACGGTGGGACGGTGAGGCCTGCGCGGCAGCAGAGCTGGCTGCGGGGAGGAGGGAGCAGGCAGTCCCACCGGCGCCTGTTTGAGCGGCTGGAGCAGGAAGAGCAGAGATTGAAGAAGCACGACGGCCGTTGGATGGCCATCCAACAGTCACTGCTTGGGCATCAACATCTTTTTAGGAAAGCCTCAAATCTGTAGAAAACAACATATAGTCCATTTGCCATTATTTCTAATAATTTACAGCCCATTTGCTAATTATTAAGGTTTTTTGGAGCCCATATTCTTTTTGTTAGCATTACAGCCCATATTGTGGCCATGGCTAAAAAATTATACGAAATTTTGCATATTTCGGTGCGGTCCAAATTGTTTTTAATCCCGAAATTTCGACTCACTCAAACTGATTTTAAAAATAAATGTATATCGATATAAAATCCAACAAATTCTCCACGCATAAAAATTAATGTAATTTCAAATCTCGAAATGAAAAAAGATATTTGAAACTAATTGCCGATTTGATGTGTTTTAAAAATGTACAACCCATTTCTCATTACTGATGGGCCATTTTCTCGGCCAGCCGAATGAAAGCTCTCCTCTTCTTGAAAGATTTGCAGCCCAACAGGCCTGACAAAGCGACTTACTTGGCAAAAAAACTGGGTTGTGGCCGTGGACCCAGCTGTCAGCCTCTCCATGTACAGTACTCTTCCGATGGAATGTCGTTGACCACGTTGACCACGCCGCGGCAAGAGCACCAAGGAGGTGGAAGACGGCGAGGCCTAGGAAGGGGACGACGCGGAGCCAGGGAAGACGCGGCAGTGGATGCCCACGCGGAGAGGAGTACGAGGGTTCACTGGTTCGTCTGCGGTGTGAGGCTGCCATCGCCGCAGGGCCTGGCTAGCGGTGGGAGTAGTAGGGGCGATGAGGCCTCATCGGAGCACAGCCGGCCACTGGAGGCAAGAGCAGGCGGTCTCCTCGGCGCTGGTTTGGGCGGCTGGTGCAAGAAGAGCAGCGATTGAAGAAGTAGCAGGACCGTTCGATTCAAATCCAACGGTTACTGCTGCTAGAATTGTTTGTTGGCTAAGTTGACAAGCCCTGCGTACGTGTCAACTTAGTAGGCCCACAGGTCAGCCTCCCAACTGGTGCGCCCCAGATGTCAGTGCGAGGAATCATTTTTTCGCGTAATAAGGAGGCAGTTGATTGCGTGCGGCCAGGCCAGCGGAGGGAGTAGGGTGGTCCGGGGAAGCCTGCGCGGCATCACAACGGGCCACAAGAGGAGGGAGCAGGCAGTCCCGCCGGCGCTAGTTTGGCCGGCTGGAGCAGGAAGATCAGAGATTGAAGAAGCACGTCGGCCGTTGGATGGACATCCAACACTAACTGCTGCTAGAATCGTGTGCTCACTGACAAAGCCTTGCGTAAACAAGTCAGCCTCGAAATCTGTGGCGTGTACATCCCATTTGCTATTATTTTTATAATTTTTACTCATTTTCTAATTCATATGGAATTTATTGCAGCCCGTTTTTCATTTTTATAATTGCTGGCCATTTTCTGGTCAGTACCAGGGTCAAAAAATTAACTAAATATGTGAGAAATTTTGAAAATTCGCAAATTTTTGCTGGGAAACGAAATATTCTTAATCCAAAAATTAATAGCCATACTAAAACAAATTTAAAAATAAATTAGTACTATGTCATGTTAAATCCAATGAAATACATATAAGATATCAGTGAAGAACAAAAACAAAAAAAGAAACTTATATCCCATTTGCTATAAATTTTTTGGAATTTTCAACCCCTCTTGATATTACTTTTAACAGACATTGACCATACTCTTAAGCCAGGCTGGAATGCATCCCTCCTCGTCTTGAAAGATTTGCAGCCCAGTAATTCGGAGAAAACAAATAGGCCTAGCTTGGGTATTCTTCAAAAAGAAATACTGGGCTACCTATTTTCCCAAAGAACTAGTGCATGAGCATTTAGCTTTATTTATTTATTTATTTATTTACTTATTTATGTTTAGGGGACCATGAGCATGTACCTGGGTCGGATTCATGTGAGAGCCTCCCTTCCAGTTAATTATGGGCTTCTCTATTGGGCCTTCATCAGTGGGTTGCATGTTATCAACAAGTGGAAAATGTGTTCCGAGTTTCAAAAAAAATGTGTTCCGTACGATAAATAGTATGTGCTATGTACGGTACGGGGCACTAAAGGATCAAACCGTGCAACGGCTTCCAAAACATTGTGTTTGTCGTTCTAACAACACATTTATTCAACCAACAGACAAAATATACTACTGATTGTACATTGAAAACAGCAGCAGCAGCAACCAGGGCTGGGGGTGCAACAGAAGCAGTAAGCAGGCCAGAAGAGTGAAGACGCATCTCTCTCCTCTCTTCCAAACCAAACATCAGCCATCATTACAAAAGGGCTACCAAAAAAGAACAAGTGTATGCATCAAACTAAATAAAGATCCTACTACACCAAGTGTACGCATCTAACTAACTAGCTCAATTAGACATTACTATTTATTAAGCTGTGGAGATTGGCTGACGGCTTGAACCAGATGGGTGCCTGACGGGGGAAACTCCAGCCAGCAGGTCAAAGTCTGATACTTGCGACCCTCTCTCCTACTTTGGGCTGCAGAGCGTGGCGGCACATATCAGGGTATGCTGCATTCAGAGACGCATGGTATGCTGTGTACACACAGTTTTGCCTGATGAACGAAACCGCGCTGCCATCATGATCCTTGATATCGGTTATCTCCTGGTTAATCGGATAATTCAGTCCGACAAACAGAGAGTGTGTACCAAGGCTACTTACCAGCCTCCAGTCAAAAATTCCTGAAGGCCCAGGGAAGCTGGGATCCTACTCAAAGACCTTGCAGTGACTATGATTGTATTCCGCGAAACAACACGTCCAGTACGTGCGAACGATCATCAATCTTTCGCCGTCGTCTGATCGAGCCAGGAACCACCTGCAACTGACATGCCGCTTTTCTTTGAAAGGTTCTGGGATTAGGAAGGGTAGGGACACCAGGCGGCCTACAACATCATATCAAGTTGGAGTCAAATAAAAAAGGGCTCTTGGTTTAGTCAATCTTAAGAACAGCATGTTATGAGCATGAATATTTTTTCAGCAAATGTTGACAGTAATATAAGCAAGCCATCATGATATCATAGGAAAGTAACATACTGCTGTAACAGTTGTTTGTAGCGATGACTGGAGTAGGCCAGCAATACGTCCAGCCATAGAAGGAGTCGACGGCATAAATGAAGCCCTTGTGTTCAATGGCATCATAGAACCATGGAGGATGTATGATCCTGCGATGGACATGCAGATTTATCCACTTACCGCAGTGACCTGTCAGATAGGAGAGACCGCGGTTGAAGAACACAATTAGCCTGAAGTCTTTATAATTCGCAGATCTTGTGGGCACTTGGCAGATTACAACCTTGAGCAAATCAAACTTGGTATCATGTTGGCTACTGTAAGATTCCGAGTATTCTGGGCCGCGGTTCCAAAGCAGTGCAGTGTTAATCGAAGGAAGGGGGATCAATCGCCGGGTGTAGACCTCCACGAGCATCCAGCTGCCGCGACCGTCGACGAGCACCATCCAAGACGTGTCCATGTCGACCTAGTACATACCGTTAATGTAGTTGAGGCTGACGGGGATCGGATCACAGTCAAGGGGGTTGATGCTCGCCACCCTACGATTGTTATGCTGCATGACACGTCGTTTCTGAAGATCAGGCGGCATCAGCAAGCAAGGAGCTGGCTTAAAAAGCTCCGGCCTAAGGGCTTTGAGTAAACGGTACAGCCCCGATGAGCACGCGGCGAGCGGCATGGTACTGAGATTGTCCACACGCGAAACAATGAGCTTGATTACCTCTGTGGGGAGCGAATTCCAGCCACTCTTTCGGCGGACGCTGCTCGGTTCTGCCATTGTTAGTGCTTGGGTTTCGGACGAGGGGGGGAGGCGCCTTAGCGGGGATGGAAGATTGGACGAGATTATGTGCGGACAAAGATGGAGAAGCGAATATGTGCTGCGGGAAGTGGACAGGTGATGATGACTACAGCATGCCGCTTGACTTACGAGACACATACCAGCAGTGTAGGGTCATGTCGATGCCAGACAACTTGCTTGAGTGATCACAGTACTGGTACTCCCTACAATGCTATGCCCTAACTTCCTTGAGTAGAGTAGTAGAGTAGGACTCTGCTCTACTACTAGCACCGGAGGAGTAGTATATTCTAAATCTAAAATAGTTACAAACTTCAATGCCCGAGCGTGGAACGACTACGAACCGTGCTCAAAGACCGTGTCTACGTGGTGTTTGGACATGGGCGACAACCTCGACGCAAACGGTGCTGCTCCCGTTACACCGTATGTGTTTCTGTCCTTCCTGTTCGAAATTGTGGTAGAATTCATGTTTCTACTCTGTATCCTACTACTATGCTAGTCCACATGATTAGTTTCATCTCTATTATAGCCGTCATGATTAATTTTGTGCTTATTCGGATTAAATCTCGTAGTAACTTGCTCATATATTCAACTGGCGCAACATCCCCTACAGCCACTCCCGTTTCATGGACGGCCTGGTCGATGTTGGAATTTTGCTAGTAGGCCTTTATAAGGTGAGCTCTTCTACCACTTGTATGAGCATGAGAAGAGGAGACCTACACGCGCGCTCCTCCTCCTCGCTCGCCTTGCCACGCCACGCCACGCCTCGTCACGACGCGCCGCGGGTTGCGGGATTGAGCCGAGCCAAGGATAGAGCTATACTCCCACGACCTACCCAGCCCGCACTATATAGTTTCTCACCACCGTTCCAGATAATTGCGCCGCCAAGCAAGTCTTCTCCATCCCTCCTTCGGTGTGCACCAGCAGATGGGACAGCAGGCCTCCGGAACCCCGCCTCTCGTGATCCTGTACGGGAGAGGGGCGATCAGGTTTTTGGGGAGCGCACTCGCGCAACTGCTGGCAGCGATGACTTCACGAACGACAACTTCTTCCCCGACCTCGGCAACCTTATCCTCGATGACATGGGCGACAACATCAACGCCGGCAACCAGTGAGATACAGGGTGTAGGAAGCAGTTTGGGAATTTGCATGCCTTTCCAACCAGTGAGATACTCCATACAAAGTACGACAGAGAAATAACCACAGAGAAGGAAGCTAAAAGTAAACAATCAAACGAGCATTTTTGCATTTGTTTTGCATTGAATCGTTTCACAAGCTTGACTAGTGCTGTTTTTCTACTTTTACAAAAACTGCATCGTAATGCTAAAACGTGCATTTGCACGTACAGAAGTAATAGTAGTACTCCCTTCGTCTAGGTGTATAAGTCTTCCCTCCTTCTTAGTTACGGTGCATAACCGAAGATGACTTATTGACCTGGACGGAGGGAGTAGCACAGTCTACAAGCATATATCGAGAGAGATGTATAGTGCGATAGTATATAGTAAAGTTTGTGCTATATGCACGTACTTGCAAAATGCGTATGAATACACAAGGTTTCCAAACTTTCCCTTTTACATACTTAATTAAGGACGCTAAAAATTCCTGAACATTCGGGATTTATCATT
Source organism: Triticum dicoccoides (assembly GCF_002162155.2). Taxonomy (NCBI): domain Eukaryota; kingdom Viridiplantae; phylum Streptophyta; class Magnoliopsida; order Poales; family Poaceae; genus Triticum; species Triticum dicoccoides. The sequence continues at coordinate 243,939,684 of NC_041384.1, read as the reverse complement.
TGCATCCCAAAACTAATGAGATCGCCTTACAAAACAAAAATTATACTCCTCCTAAAAGCCACGGCGCTCGCAGGAGCGCTTGCGGCGCGCCACGAGTGCCCTGGTGCGTGGCCGTTTCCCAGCGCGCTGACACAACGCCTCTTCCTTAGCCTCGCAACTCGCGAGGTGCTGATTAGCGGCTTGCCGGCGGGCGAGCGCGATCTCACCGGTGTGGTGATCCAGCGCCAACAGGTACTCCTCCTCGCTGGAAGCGTGCACCTGGTCCACGTACCGCCAAGCGTAGATGAGGCGCTTGGGCCCAACTGCACTCAGGGCATCGGCAAGGGCGTCCTCCGCCACCCTCACGGCCCTCGCACGAGCCTTCTGCCAAAGAGCCAATTGCCTGACTCTCTCGGACGCGACATAGGCCTCCCAGGCAGCTTGTTCCGCGATGCGCTTATCTTCCTCGGCCTTCTTCTCCACCTCTATTTTGGCGCGCTCTGCTGGAGGCAAAGCCTCCCACAAGGGGACATCCATTTCTTTCCAAAGCTCCTCAAGGCTGGGGGGGCTCGGCGGGCGGCGCGGTGTTCTCCTCGTGGCGGGGAGCCGACGCGTCCTCCGGCGCGCGTGCTGGCGAGATTGGGAATGCCGACGTGTCCACCTCGACGCGTCGCGGCAAGGAGAGGAACGCCAATGCGTCCTCCTCCACTAGTGGTGGCGAGGAACGGAACAGCGACGTGTCGCGTCGCGGTGAGGAGCGGAACGCCGACGCGTCCTCCTCGACTAGTGGCGGCGAGGAACGAAACAGCAACGCGTCGCGTAGCGGCGAGGAGCGGAACACCGACGCGTCCTCCTCGACTAGTGGCGGCGAGGAACGGAACGGCGACGCAAGACCATCCGCGCGGTGCAGCGAGGGGCTCCTAGGGCTTCGGAGGGGTGATGCCATGGTGGTCGACGTGAGAGGGAGGGGGAGGAGATAGCGATGAACATGAACGTGAGGGGGAGGATATAGTGATGTCGTGGGAGGCGTAGTATTTATAGCGAGCAATGGCACACCTATGTAAGATATGGACTGAGCTGCACTGACTTAACTCTCAGTCCAGTTGCGTCACAGACATGTGGGCCAGACCCCTGTTGGGCCCATATGTTAGTGACTGAATGCACTTGCAGTTAAGTAACAGCTACGTGGGCATATTTGTTGGGGTAAATTACGGGGGAGCGAAGGGGTGGAAATATTGCTGGTCACAACGGATTGGACGAGCGTGGGGGATGAGAGTCATGCATGCAGATTTTTTCACACGGGGTGGAGTGGTGGGACCGCCGGAGGGAGAAGGAGAGTTTGGCAGGCATATTGTTTCCACACATGGAGAGGAAAAGATTTGGAGACGAACGGGCTTCCTGCAGGTATGGGGAACGGTGCATAATAAGTCATCTTGCATGCCGGGCTAGGTATAGTCTCAAGTCATTAAAAACAAACACACCCCACACATGTTTGTATTTCAAGGTGCACTAAATTATTGCATGCGATGATTAAGGCTGGCCATAATGGTGGTATCTTAGCTGGTATCATGCACACGAGAATAGCAAACATGCTGATGTGGCAAATAATTAAAGAAGAGAGGGGGGTCAGAGTTACTAGTGTTCATGCATGCATTGGTAAACACATTTTTTTGTGGAGAACGACAGCACTAGTTGAGTACTTTTGCAGACTTCAAAAACTATTCCACAATGTGTCAACATTCACAATGTCAAATCAATATTTTTACACTCATTATAAAATGTAGTTCTTATACTCATTATAATCAGTACTCCCTCCGTCTAGGTGAGCAAGTCATCTTAGATTGTGCACTGTGACCACGGAGGAGGGTAAAACGAGAGATCTTAATGTTTATTTGCTAATTCATAGCATTGCATGCAATGAACTAACCACTTCATGTCATGTTTGGTAGTCTCAAGTCATTAAAAGCATGCACACCCACATCTCCTATTGGTTGATAGGTCAAGAAACAAGAAACGAGGTAGAAGTTAATGCACTGCGCCTAAGTGTTTTGGGAGTATTGTAGATATTGATATTTTTAGTATAAATTTGGTCGTGGGATTTCATTGATGCATGTCAAAGCGTTGACATGTCTGCTATGCGTGACCTGAAGATGAAAGCGTTGAGCATCTGGAAGTTGATCAACAATCTTAAATTGTCAAAGATTAGCCGTTCGGCCAATAAGGTGGCACACTTAATCGCTAAGTATAGCTTCGACAATAGATTAGATGGTATTCTTATAAATAACGTACCACCCTGTGTGGTGAATATTGTATCGAATGAGTGTACTGGTGTGGCTGGTTAATTAATATAAGGTGGTGTTCAAAAAAGTATAAATTTGGTCAAACACTTCGCAAACGGTTGACGGGAGTAAAAAGGACCAGAGGGAGTATCATGCATGCGAAGTAGGCAAAAAAAATTGCTTGTCTAAAAGAAAAGGAAAAAAATGCTCATTTATAGCCGGTCGAAGTCTCAAAGGGCGCGACCGCGCGAGGGAGGTGAAGGTCATGGGAGGCGCGACGTTTGATGGAATTAAGTGAAGTTACATCCACGCGCCGGCATGGCGTGCGAACAGGCAGAAGCTATACCGTCAGGCCTACGATATGGGTCTAGTAGACATGACATCTAGTGGGTCCCGCATAGTTCTCGAGAACTCTTTGGGGGCTTGCAGCCGTTTATCCACTAGGCAAGCCAGAAACCCCACGCCGTTCGCACGCCCTACTCGTCCCCGTCTTCTACCTTACAACAGTTCGCTCCTAGTCGTCCCATCCTTTCACATTAGTTCGCTCCTAGTTTTTTTTGCGGGGTACAACAGTTCAACTTCTCCTAACCCTCCTCCAAAATCCATGGCCTCCCAGATCTCCATGGTCGCCGCTGAGTACCAGGTTAGAGCCAGCACCGGCGATCAGTTCATCGTCATCTACACACGTGGATCCGAGATGGTGAAAGCATGGCTTGCTCGCTTCCTACGCATGTTCAACAGTTCAACGGTTGAGTGGGTCGCTGGGCTAGATGTTGAGTGCACCAAAGTCCTGGGACGACAGAAGGATCTAAAGGACGGAGAGAGGAAGAAGCCCACCATGATCCAGGTTTGCGTACATAATGTTTGCTTGGTCTACCACATATGCCATGCCAACGTTCAGTGTCAGCATTTTAAGAACTTCCTCAAGGAAAAAAGAGTGAAATTCGTTACTGTAGGCTTTAAGAACGACAGTGACGTCCTGCGTCGGATAGGTCTCGTTGTAGGCTAGCCCTTCGATCTCCAGAAGGCAACCCTGGTGTCCTCCTCTCAACCTTCAATGCTGACCCTGGCAGCAGCCATGATTGATCCTTCGTACGCTAAACTGAAGAAACCGCATCATGAGTTTCATCATGCATGGGAGTCGAAGACATTAGATGAAGATCACATCCTGTACGCAGCAATGGATGCCTACCTTTGTTTAAATATCTACAAGGGTTGGATGAAGAAGCAGAGCCCAGTGTCCAGTTCAAGCAAAGAAGCGCCAGCGAAGAGGAAGAGGAAGAGGGACGAGGACGAAGTCGAGGACGTGGACTCGGACTCCAAGTAGGTGGCAGTGCCGTCGCTCATGCTGGTTCTACTGCAGTGTCAAGCGGACTAGTTGCTTATTAGTTTATTTTCAAGGGTGTGTTGTGCTGAGGCCCCAGTAGAACTATGTTTATGTTCTTTCTCATTATTTGAACTCTTTAGTACGTACAGTAGTACTAGTACTATGTCTTACTACTGTTCTTCTTGTAGTTGGTACTACTACTAGTATCTTCGTGTTCCTACTGTACTTAATACGTTCGTACTAGTAGTATAATTTGGGTCAGTCGATTTGTGAAAGAAGTTCGACGGAGCGAAGGAAGAAGATGGCAGAAGAGGTGGAAGAAGCCCTTCTAGCCATCCATGTTGCATCAAACGGCTCACATGAGTCGACTGACCCAAATTGCTCCTTCAAATTGCAGGATCCACGTGGCATTCGAGGTCTCGAAGGTAGATTCCGCGTCCGCACCCGGTTTGCAGGCTCGACGCACGCGCGACCGGCTTCCGCCGCGATAGCCACCATGCGCGCCTCCTCCGCGCGGGCGGAGACGACAATGACACACTAGTTCCTCCTCGACGGCGTGTTGGAGCACGCTCGTCCTCCTCTTCGTATGTGCATGCATAGACGCGGCTCCACCAGGTACTTGCGTGCTTGGCAGCATGGCGGCATCGCGAGGAGGGACTGCAGACGACGTGAGCAGGCGAGCCTTCGGCTTCATGGCACAGGGATGGCGGCGACACGGCAGTAATGGGCGGGGAATTGTTGGCCAGAGCAGGCGGGCGACATTAGACTTAGGCAGCGCTTTTATTATTTACTAGCTTATGTTCTTGCCCATTGTGACCAGCCTTAGTACCACGGCCACGATACGGAATCCTGTGCAAGCGCCTGAACTACGGCCGCGTGGTCGATCGAACGGTGCATCACCATGTCACGCTCGAAGGACATCCACCTTTTTATGTGTGTGAAAACAATCCTCAAATATTACTCAACTTTTTTTTCCTGTGAAAGTTCTTGATGCTGCAATATTTCCATATATCTGAATGAGCTCCAGTTCGTTTTTATTTGGATTTGGACGTTTTAGGTGCGCCCTGGTTTTTTTAATACTGATTTTGTGTGTGTGACTGAGAGAGAACGTGTGTATGTGTCCATATGTGTGTTGTGGCGGAAGGGCAATGTGGAGACGGTGTGCGTGTGATACAGACATAGAGATGTGTGAATGTGCAAATGATTGTGCATGAGTGAGACATAGACAGATGCCGATGCGTTGTCTATACATGAGAGAACGGTCTTCTAGTTTACTTGTGTGTGTGTGTGTGTGTGTGAGAGAGAGAGAGAGAGAGAGAGAGGGAGAGAGAGACAGAGAGAGGAGCATCCATAACACAACAACCATCTCTCTCGATTCGTCCGTCCCTCGCATGGTCGCATGCAACACATGCATCAACGCGCACATTTTGACACCCTCACCCGGCCCCTGCCCACCTCAAGGCCCGCACAATCTCTTCGTGAATACCCATTTCTCTCCTTAGGTTTGTTTTCTCTCAATATCTGACACACACACACACACAGAGAGACACACGCAGCACAACACACACACACACTCCCCCGAGCACACAATTCATCCCCATCCAAGGTTATACGACGACCACTCTCACTTGTGCTTCTTTGCACCCCAACATGCACAACACCTCAATCTTCAAAGAGGGCAACGAGAAGATCGAAGACGGCGACCACACCGCGCTAGAGAATGCGGGGTCATTTGGAAGCAGGGTGATGTGACGACGGCTGACTGACTCCTCCCCCCACCCTCTCTCTCTCTTGCACAAAATTACCAATCCCTCTCTCCCCCGCACAAAATTGTCAATCCCTCAACCCACGAGATCCTTCCCCTCTCATCCATGTTTTTCCTGCTCTCTCATCAAACATGTTGTCTCTTCTCCTTCCACGTATACAGAATCCAGATGCACACGCATCTCATGTATATTACATGTATGCATCTTTCTCACAGACCTAACTTCTTCCTCTCTCTTTCTCTCTCTATCTCTCTCTCCCTCTGTCTTGTTAGGTTTGTCTCCTACTCTCTCGTCCACATACATACAATCTTTCCCGCCCTATCTGCTCCATCTTCAAAAGCTCTCTCTGCACATTTCATTCACACATTGGGATATGTCAAAATGTTGATTCTATAATGGCTGATGTAGAGTTATGGTTGTTCTTGTTGCATCCTACAAAGTAATAACTATGAAATGCATTTAGATTCTCATTTGACTGGGATTATGCGAGTTTGAGCATGTTGTGAAGTACTATAGACCTTGTATACATCTTGGGATTTGACAATGATTGTAACTATTGAATTGTATAGACCATTACATTCGAAGTCAATAGCCTAATATATTTATTTCACAATTTCAACAAATGATTAGTTCACTAAAAACTAAGAAAACAAATGTGTACTCCCTCCATTTTTATTTAAGTCCGCGTATTAGCATTGGTCAAAGTCAAGTTTTGTAAACTCTCAGAAAGCTTATAACAAAATATATTAACATATACAATAACAAATAAATACCATTAGATTCATTATTGAATGTACTTTAACATCATACATATTTGTTATGGTAAATGTTTATATTTTTCTATAAACTTGGTCAAACTTTAGGAAGTTTGACTTCAGTCAAACCTAATATTCAGAGTTTACTACTACTACTCGCTAGTTGCTTAGCCGAATCACTCAACACGCCACACGGGGAGTCCAGTGTCACAAAATTTTGAGGTCGGTGGGAAAATCTCCCGCGACCCTGATTGGAGCAGTGGGAAGTTACCATCATAGCCTTTGGAACAGGCCTACGGATGACACTTCGTAGGGGGCTGTTTTCGCAACTTCAGGTTCACTCTACCCAGCCAATCCCACCCCGGCACCCAGAGTAGTACACCTGAATATTCCCCAATTTCTATCCCCATCGCAAAATAGACTGCTCCACGACACCGCAGCCTTCGTGCTCGTCCCCTTTACATCGACACACTCATCCACCACAGCGCATCTACCTCATCGATGACCTCGTATGCCGCACTGGAGCCGGTCCACCATCGTCGTCGTACATAGAGCCTCTTCCCCGACATCATCTTCCACGGTCTCAGATCTGCTTCCCGGAAGCCGACGCCAAGCGCAGAAGTACCACCGTCGTGGACAATGAACGGACTCCCGTTGCCGACCATGACTCACAGAGGCCGCCGCGACCATCGTTATCCTCCTCGATTGGTAATGTGTGTATTGAATCACTTAGCAATACATGTGCAGTTCCAATTTTGTTCATACCTACCCTTCAAATTTCCTGGGTGCTATTGTTCCCGTAAAAGTAATTGGTTATAGCCTCCATTGTCCAACAGAATATCAGCTTGTAATTGTGCGTTGCTCCTGTATCGCGCTGTGCTTGGGTAGGTTTTTCATCTGCAACCAGTAGTGTGGCAAATGATGGAAAGGTTTTTAGAACTAGCAAAATTCCCATGCGTTGCCCGCATCAAGATGCATTTGTATGAGTAGTTTATCTTGTTGGAGCTGCTCTAACATGGCAGACGAGTGCTTTCATGTTGCCCACAAGATGCGCGAGTATTACTAGTAGTATATTTTTCTTGCCATGTTGATATTTTAAAACCACGAGTGCGAACATGCAGAGGAGCAATGAAGACCAAACACGGGATATTCGAGACATCTTCAAGGAGCATGGCAAGTTAAAGAGGAGCTGCACCGAACCTGTAAAACTAGCTTTGGTAAGTAACACCCTTTCAATTACTTTCGTGTAGCCTCGTGTTCTTCGATGTGTATATGTTGTAGTTTCTGTTTCTCTTAAGCGTGGTGTTCTTCGATGTGTAATAAGAAGAGTCTTAATCGTCCTAATGCTTTTGTTTTTAGCTTGATGTAGGAAGTGGGTGTTCTCACCTTGTAGTCTGTTTTTATTTATTTTTTCCTTTTGAATTCACTTCTCCGAGTTCACTTTATCTGGCTTCTACTAAATGGATCTAGGTTGCTCTGAGTATTGATCTAAAAAAGAAGTAACTTGATGTCAGGATGCAGTTCCTGCGAGGAGGGAAGTATGGTCAACCTCGAGATCATGTTTCCAAGATGGCGCTGGATTACACACAAGGTGCCATTTCTCTAATGATGCTGGATTAGACACAAGGTGCAAATTCCCAGATGATGCTGGATTACACACAAGCCAGGTGGAGTCGTCAGCTGTTCGTGTCCTCGTGGCATTAGTACTGAAAGAAAGCGTGCAGCAGCCCTTGAGAATGTAGCTGAGTTCCTGAAGAAGCAAAAAGAGCAATCAGATGCTCTCTTCACCTAAGCCAAAGAAGAGATGGAAGAAGCCAAAAATAAGCTAGCAGAGGCAGAGCAGGCTAGGCGTCTCCTGCAATCTAAAACTGTTGTCAATACAAAATTTCCTTCATAATAGCTAGGTTCAAATGTTTATCCAGTCAGCATGCCTGTTGTGATGTCCGTGCATCTACTGATGTGGCCCAAAATGTTTTTTTTCAGGTCATGTAATAACAGCAATTACTTTCCAAACAATAACAGACGAAGCATTGAACATGGTATAGTTCACGCGCAAGCCCGACATTCCAAGTTCAACTTCCACATCAAACTCATGTTCACAGATATCTGCACATTCATACATAATGTCCACAACCATGATTCACTTCAAAGCCAAAAAAATGTGAGGAGAGTTATAAATAAAGAAAATCCTCTACTAGTTCCTGCTACCAGTGCGAGCACAACAAGTCAAGACCATGCGTAAATTAATTATATTTTAGTCATTTTTTGTGTTCTAAAATGCCTGCCGGCTCGCGGAAGGACATGTTGCCGGCACACGCGTGGATTCAATGACGGTAGGCGGGGCAGTCTTAAGCTGGTTGCACGCGGCGAGGAGGCATGCTCAGCCAGGCCTGTAGCGAGTGCGGCCCTCTTGACCAGTGCGCTGGTTCAATGCCTGCGCTATGAGAGGTCGCGTCCGTGTCAGAGAAATCACTCCCGCCAGTCCTTTTTTGTTTGGGTACAACAGAATCTCGTTTTCCATTCACATTTTACAAGTAAAGTTCGTGGACAAACTTTGACCCAAAGTACGAGGGGGACTAGTAAACTAGAATGGAGGTAGTAGTTTTTTTAATCGAAGAAGGGTTTCCCCTTCCGATTTTCATTAAAGAAAACCAACATCTAAATCTAAACCATAGTATTTGCCCTAGAACTACCAGGTTCAATATCTCACAACATAAACCCATACAACCTCCATCGCAAAAAAAAACCATACAACCATACGCCAAGGAGGTAGGTAGTACTATGAATTCCATTTTCGTTCCATACCAATCGTTCAAAAAACTACTTACTACTTATAACGCGCCATTGAAAATCAAAACTCTTAACCCCGCTAAAAAAAGATATTTTAAACGTGGTTACTCGATCTGTGGCAACTGGCGAGCCACCACGCTCCAAGTCGTTCACCTGTGGTCCCTACCATCAACTCCTACGGATCAAATTATCACGCCAGCTGACTATTCCTACAAAGGTGCTCCACCACGTACTCGGTACCCGCGAATGCAACAATTGTGCCCCTAGGGTTTTAGGGTTTATTTGTTAACGTCACCTTTACATAACACTCATGTGTGCAAGACAGCGAGAGGCTGATTGCGTGCGTGCGCCTCTTCTCTTCGTATATGTACTCCACTATTTGTCTGGTGTCCAAAAAATTATAATAACTACTAGCAATGTGCCAATGCGTTGCCACACGATCAAAGTAGATTAATACAGTGGCGGAGCTAGATGCAGACTACGCCTGGGGCTGTGCTATGTTGAGTGATAAACTTCTATGATTTTCTATGCTTTGCATGAAGAAATTACGAAGGAAGTTGTTTCTAGGCCTGGGGCTATAGCCCTAGCTGCCCCAGGCCTGTCTCCGCCACTGGATTAATACATATTCACCGATTTGATAGGAAAAAAAGTCTAGCTTTGAAATATGTATATCATTAAAAATATGTTATGTTTCACTCAAAATATATTCCTTTGGCGGTTTTGATGAGATAAGGGAGGAATGTTGTTGGTTTCAAGATTCAAGAAGTGGTATATGTCTAATTTCCACTCTTACTAGCAAGATGCCCGTGCGTTGCACGGAACATCAAGATCTTGTGGGAGAAAAGGATGAACGAGGGAAGGCCTTATCTGCAAATGTGGTGAAGAGTGCGGGTAAATTGCCATATTTTCTTTCCTATCCGTCAGATATAAATCAGACGACCTACATTGCAGGATGGCAGGCCCACCATCATCACCAACTCTATTTTTTATCCCTACTCTTATAATAAGCATTGTCGGTGATGATCGTGTGCCTGCCATCCTGCAATACAGGCCGTCCGATCTATATCTGATGGATAGGAAGGAAACTATGGCAATTTTGCAAAAAGATACCCACACCCCTCTCCACATTTGCAAATAAGGCCTTCCCTCGTTCATCCTTTCCCCCCACAAGATAAACTACTCATACAAATGCATCTTGATGTTCCGTGCAACGCATGGGCATCTTGCTAGTTGTTGCAAAAAGCCCATGTGTGTGTGAGAGAGAGGGCGAGTGGAGGAGGACGGAGTTCATGTGTGACAAAGACACAAGGAGTGTGTGTGCGATAGGTATCAGCTTAAAATGAGGCGATAGTGTGTGTGCACGATCGAGAGGGCGTGTCTCAAGAAGGGAAGAAAAATCTACATAGATACAAGGAGTGGGAGAGAGACATGTATGCGATGGTGGAAGCACGAGCGTGCGGGTGTATAAACCTATCTAGAGGCTAGCTAGTCGATAAATGTTTGTGAGAGAAATACGAGTCGGGGTGTGAAAGCGAGAGTTTTGTGTGTGTGAGAGAGAGAGACGGTAGTCGGGAAGGGGAGTGGAAGCGGGAGTTGTGCGTGTGTGTCTGTGAGAGAGAGAGAGGAGATGGTAGTCGGGGTTGTCTGATCGGTAAACAAATGAATAATGTCAGTCTGGGATGGAGACGAAAAGGAGACCGCAACAAATGTTGTGTCTACATGAGAGATAGAGAGAGTAATTTTAGTGGTATGAGTCATATGTAGAGACATATAGGGTGTGTGAGAGAATCCCATAGGGAGAAAGACAAAGTGAAAGACGAGTGGAGACTATGTGTTTGGCGGTGAAAAAGAAAGCTTAGGTACCGAGTGATACCAGAGAACAGTAGAGACGTGAGAGATAATGAAAACCGTGTAATTTATAATGATAGGGAGAGTGTGACACTTCTCAAGGGAGACGTCGAGAGACCATGTTTGCGAGGATAGGAGCAACATGAAGTGAGCATGCGGGTGAGCTGGAGAAAAGAGAGTGATAGCTACCTGAAGGAGCATGCATGCGAGAGAGATGGGCGTGAAAGGAGTGAACAAAAAAGGGATTCAAATATTTGAATTCGAGATGATGATACATGTAATCCATACTCGAACCAAAATTGATCTATCAAACATGCATACTCATATGAATTCACGCACATTTATGTTATTTAATATGTAGATATTACTGATCCATACATTTTAGTAGAACATAATTTGGTTAAAAAATTTCGAATTCAACCTTAAGATTTCGAGATCGTTGTATTTGTAAATCATATTATACATATAAAGGAGCAGAATTCTTTGTTGTGCTTTTGAAAGTATATATATAAAAAATGATGTATATAGAATGTAATTCCAATTGAAAATGGATCCCGCCCGGAAAAAATAGAATACAAACGGGATTCGAATTGAGTTGGCACGGTAAACGCGCACTCTGCAAAATTTGAACGAAGCGGGGAAAGTCGCAGTAACCGCCCGAAACCAAAATCTGCGAGATGGAAATCACTACTGCCTATCCCTGCCATGCAAAGCCTATATGCTGGATTTCTATAGGTTTCGATAGGGGTAGGTTTGTAATTTCACCCAAACGTGACGTAACCGCCTCTCACCCGGATTTATACACGATGGGCGCCAGAACACAGTGTGTCCTCGGCCGAAATCGACTCCCTCCCCGGTTCATATTCATACACGGTGGGCGCTAAAAAAAAACTCTCGTCGGCAAATATTCGGTGTATGCGAGATTGCCGTCCTATCCCCAACCGACTAGTGTTGCTGTGATGTAGTAGAAATTTGAAACGGGGGCTAAGTTTGTAAATTTCCTCGCATTTGAGACAAGCGGGCCCTGAATACATGGTTCCCCCTTCCTCTCTACCTCCCTTTTCCCCATTCGTACTCCATGGGCGCCAAAACACCCTCTCCACCCCACCCTCCTCCGTCCGCCGCCGTCCGCCACCCCATCCACCGCTGTCCTCCTCCACCATGCCGGAGCTGATACCCCGACGCTGCCGTCCATTACAAGAGATTGACCTCTCTCATCCACGGCTTTGGACCGGGATCCTTGCATCCCGTCCTCTCGCTTCATCCCCGCCGTCCTCCACCTTGCCGGCACCGCTCCTACGACCGTCTCGTCCACCGCGCCCCGCCGCCACCGTCTACCCTCCTAGATCTGCTTCCACGCTGCTGACAGCCATCGCTACCGCAGCACCATCAAATTCTCAGCAGATGCGTACACGGCGCCGCGCCAGAAGCGATACTCTTTCGTATCTGCTCAACTTATTTATCGCAGCAAGAAAATAGATCGTCACTGCTTTACTCTGATTTCTTGTCTTGGTTGCGAAGTTGCCTTTTTTCGGTTTGCACCTTCAGATCCGCCATGGCATGCTCAACACCATACTCACAATGCTTATGGGTTTCCCCTTTTATATTCCACACTAGTTAAATCGCAGTAGACTAAATTTCAAAATTGGGTCAGTCGATTTTTCAGAGCTCGCCGGAGTTCGCCGATGCGATCGAAGGGGCTCAGGTGGGGACGGTGGTGGGGCCTCGTCGAACGAAGAAAACTCGACACGGGTGGGGCGGGGGTGGGGGTGGCAGAGGAACACAGGCGGTGGGGCGGTGGTTCGGCCGGCGGCCCGTGCGGTGTTCTGTATGGGAAGCACAGTATGTTCCTTGTCAGGAAGGGGAGCAGGGACATCTGCAGTCAACAGCTGATAGAGCTGGCCTGTACGTGATTGATAGGCTTTCAATTACTAGCGGCAATACAACACCGTAATTTCCAGCCAGTTCCACTTTCCCGATTTATATATCTTGGTTATGGTGTACCCCTGTTATGTACACTATGATCTGCCTAGTTGCTATGTGCTCTTGTTATCATGGTTTGGCAATAAAATCTCTATACAGTATATTATGAACCTATCATCTGCCAGCTATCCTAACTTTTGGAGCCTATTTTTTGTGTACTTGTGCCAGATTATATAAATGCACGCACCATATTACAACACACATGAGCTCTCTCATCAGAATCCAGTGATAGCACACAAGTGTTTACAGGGGCGCCCCTATATTAGAATATCATCTGCATTACAAAGATAATCTCACAACTATTTATGTTTTCATGGTTCTCATATATTATACGCAATTACAGTGAATATCAGAATCCGCGCATCAGAAGAATATTGTGGAACACTGCAATGACTTACAAAATTGGCAGCAAGGCATTGAGTGCCATTCTGGAAGCAATGAAACTCGTACGCTCCCCACCTGTTGATTCTTGTTCAGAATATCATCCTAATGAGTATTCTAACCTCGAGGAGTCAAAGGCAGATGTCCTGTCCTGTTCACCCATCAAGGTGACTGTTCTAATTTGGCAAGGTTTTATTGATTGCGCGTATCTTGCATATGTTGTCTTGCATTTCTTCTACTTAGTTGCACCGCCATCTGCTTAGTTTACTCATCATATATGTCAAGCTGCCATGCCCATCCATTATCAATACATATTCCATCTGTCATCATACCATGTTTTTCCACTCAAATGTTGTTCTTGTGCATCAGACATCAAAAAGTAAGAGGGTGATTGCCGAACCTGAAGGAGCACCAGCAAAGTCCTTGAAAAACATGGTGGTGCCGAAGAAATCAGACAACACCCAGTTATGTTGGCTGTACAACCAGTGACACAAAACGTAGGACCGACTCCAGCAGACTGTACCCATACTTCACTAGCCACACCACTAGCCCCACCACACAGGACCTGCACTCCAGCAAAAGGTATACCGATTTCATTTGCCATAGCACCAGCTGTACCACAGAAAAATCCCACTCCAGCAAAAAGTACAGCAAGTCCACCGGCTGAAGACCTATCCCAACTGCAGAGATGGCCAATTCCTGCAGATTGGAACCCCATTCCATTTATTCCCAGTTTAAAATACAATGCTTTCAATGTTGTTAGGGACTACGTGCATATATTCCCATCATGGGAAGATTATTGTGAAGACAAACACCATTTTCACATCTTCCTGTCCAACTTACGTGTAAGTGCTATTATTCATGGTTATTATTTTCCTGTTTTCTGCTGATTGAACACATCAATGATTTACATTACATTGTTGTAACTAGGCGAGGGTCAATCTGGATAGTCATGACGAGCAAAGCTTGCTTGTGCTTTTCAAGGAAGCATTGCAGCAGTATCAGTGTTACCTGAGGAAATCACACTTTGATGGCAAGTCTATAAACGAATTTCCGGTGAAGTCTCCTGTGCTAAATTTAGAAGACATTGAATGGAAAAACCTTGTTATACACTGGTCTCGTTCCCAGGATGAGGTACTGTCTATGAAATCACATGACAATTTGAACTTCTACTTTTCCGCATGTGCCTTACGGATCTTTTTTGCAGGAAATCTGCTCGAAGAAGAATTCCGGTTTGACAAGAACGACAGGATATCGCAAATATGATGCCCGCTGCTTTGCTCTTGTTAGTACCTGTTGTCCTGTATCACTGTACTTGCATACATACCTGGTTCATTATGTGACAGCAGTATGCATGATAGCTTGCTTATCAATTGTTCGCTCCAAATTATCTGATATGTATGAATGGTTACATTAGTGTAGAATATATCCAATGCCTATGTTTTTTTAGCTCTGCATTGTTCTTGTAAGTACATGCTGTCCTTTATCAGTGTACTTATAATGACAGGTAGTTGTTCATGTACCATCACTCTGCAGCTTATTTTCCTTTGCCCTCCATTTTCTACACATCAGATCTATATTTACTCTTACCATAAGGTTGGTACTAAATAAGTTTAGCTGTGCATTGCTCTTGGCTGTACCTTTTGCCTGTATCGCTACACTTACATTTATAGCTACTTGGTTATGTAGCATCACTCTTCATCTTATCTTAAATATTCTCCATTTTTTCGTATATTATCACATCTATATTTACTCTTAACAAAATGTAGAATAAAGGCAATGCTTTTGAAGAAGATTATGTGGTAAACTTCTTGAATTGCCCCCCCCCCATCAGCATGGACAAGGCCTTTATAGAGTCTGTCTTCACCAATAATGTATGTTTGTCCATCTCAAGCCTTCAAACTTTGTTGTATATATTTGGTTAGGCATGACTGCAACAACTATTTATTTTTGGTGTTTGCATCAAATTGCTTGTTTAAAGTTTATTATATGTAGTTCATAAACAAAATTTCGTCCTTTCTCAATTTAAGTTTTCAGTTGTACAACCAAGTTCCTTATTCATACCATGTAAATTAAACTATACAGAGCAAGTGATCTTCTTTTGCACTGCATGTATGCTTCTGTTCTTTATCTGTAATCCAGTGGTGTGGTGAACCTACCCACTACAGCACAATGTCATATTCCACAATGTCTTAACTATGAACAATGTCATATCATTCTACTATTATTTAAACCGTCTCTTTATTTGCCAATCTGAAATGGTATAAATTGACAGCACACTAACCATTGATACTTATGAGTTCTTGATTTGTAATCCAGTGGTGTCATGAAGCTGCCAACTCCTTCACAATGTCATTTCCTGCCATGCCTTGACAAGAACAATACCATATTGTGTCAATGCAAATTTAAACTGTGTCACTTTATTCGTCAGTAAGAAATGTGATGAATTGTCAGCACTGATACTTTTATGCGCAAAACCTGTCATCTGTCTGCTTGTTTATCTTTCAGAGTGAGGAAGATATAAGTGTTGAACAAGCGCAGTCTCATCATCTTGCTCAGCTGCTTGCGCTGCAGCTTCCTAGCAGGGCTAACCTTTCTTGAACTCTATTGAAGTGTTGTCGGTTTTGTATATTATTTTTTCGGCGTGTTTATTTGCACTGGTGGCGATCTTTGATGCCCAGTGTATGTAATCTGCTGTCTGCTTGTGCTTTATTATCATAGTGGCGAACTTTGATGCCCAGTGGATGTAATATGTCGTAATTTCTTTATTGTATAGTATAGGTTTTTTCTTATTCACGATGTTGCATTTATTTTACTGTATATATATCCTGTCTTCGTAGTAAACCGGCCAAACTGTAAAATTATGGTACATAATCGGGCCGTCATGCAATCACGATGTAGGTTGGGCCTGAAACGTGCCGATCAGCTCACGGGCCGGCAGCAGCCCAAAATGAACCCCGGTCCATGATTGTGCGAATCAAATCACGGGCTTTTAACTGGCCGAAAAATTTTCTCGGTCCTGGTATGGCCAAATCAGATATCGGCTGCGAGCAGGCCGGATGCAAACCGGGCCGTAGTTAGGCCCAACTATATGACATGCTTTTAACAGGCTGAAATTAATATAGTGCTGAAATGTTAAACGGGCCCTTAACAGGCCAAAACTAATATCAGGCCGAATTACTAAGTGGGCCTTTAGCAAGTGGGCCCAAAAGCATAGTGTCCAGTTGACGGGCCGAATCTGATATGGGCCATAATTAGGCCCAAAACCTCTTAAAGGGCCGGACCTGATCTGGGCCGTAATTTGGCCTAGAACGTGGTAGGCTTTTAACGGGCTGGATTTCATATGGGCCACTATTAGGCCCGAAGCGTGGCAGGCCATTAATAGACCGGATCAAATATGGGCCGGCATTTGGCCCAAAACATGGCAGCCAGTTAACGGGCCGGCCTACTAGGGTCCTCAAAATCTTGTGGGCCTACAGCTGGGCCGACCCATTAATGTCGGCGAAACCTCGTGGGCCTTTAGCTGGGCCGGCCCATTATGATCCGCAAGAATTTTGTGGGCCTTTACCTAGGCCGGCCTATTATGGCACACAAAAATCTTGTGGGCATTTACCTGGGCCGGCCCATTATGGCCCGCGAAATCTTGTGGGCCTTTAGCTGGGCCAGCCCATTATGGTCTGCAAAATCTCGTGGGCCTTTAGCTGGGCCGGCCCATTATGGTCCGCAAAATCTTGTGGGCCTTTAGTTGGGCCGGCCCATTTAAACTTGTTGGGTCGTGCCACGTGTCGACGTATCATAGGTGCCTTCTGTCCAGTGAGTGGATGACATCTGTCCCGACGATGAGCCGCCACGTGTTTCCTCTAGCCAATGATGATTTTACACATGGAAAATCCCCATTGGTTGGGGCTGTTAACGGGTTATTGGATCCAAAACCCGACCCGATAGCTTAACGGCGTTCCGTTACGGTGGATGCCACGTGTCGGTCACCCTTGACGAAAGCACTTCTGTGATGCGTGATTTATCGTCATGGAAGTGGACACTTCCTGATGATAATTTTGGTAATGTCATGGAACACTTCTACGACAGCACATATATGACTATCTTGATTCTGTCATAAATTTGTCATGGATGTACATGCATGACAAAAAATGACCTACTGTGACAAACACGTATCATCACGGAAGTGTATTTTTTTGTAGTGCTAGTTTTTCATTTAGTTTTTCTTCTACGATCGACATACCCCCGCCAATGCTACATATTCAAATTTGGCATTTTTTGGGATCATCTACCATATTTAGGTGATTATGTGTCTTTTCTAGGCATTAATGCACATAATTCAAATTCAAACAATCGGTGCATGAAAAGGTGCACGAGAACGATCTGGAAAACCATGCTCGTGCTATTTAGTAAATTCTCATGCCTTTTACAAGGAAAGGACAGAGATTTCAAGGAAATGTGTGGCAATAGTCAACCATAAATGCATCTTTTATTGGTTTCTCAACTAAAGAAAAATGAAATGCATGCTTGAAAAACATGACGCCTGACATGGTGCCATGGAATGGCCTCACCATGCCCTAGTAAAAATCTAAGAAAGTTTGGCTTATGTAGTCATGCATGCCCTTCATAAATCGGACTATCACCGAGGAAGTTTCATGGTTTCGACTGGGAAATCACAAAGATTGAAGGGTCTAGGAATCCAAATTTCCTTCCTAGTTTCTCATTCAGTTTTTTTCTACGATCAACATACCACATTTTCTAGGCATTAATGCACATAAGTCAAATTCAAACAATCGGTGCATGAAAAGGTGCATAGGAATGATCTAGAAAACCATGCTCCTGCTATTTAGTAAATTCGCATGCCTTTTAGATTGGGCAGAGATTTCAACGTAATGTGTGGCAATAGTCAACCACAAACGCGTCATTTATTGGTTTTTAAACTATAGAAAAATGAAATACATGCTTGAAAAATATGACACCTGGCATGGTGCCATGGTATGGCCTCACCGTTCCTTGGTAAAAAATTGAGAAAGTTTGGCTTATGTCGTCATGCACGCCCTTCATAAATCGAACCATCACTGAGGAAGTTTCATGGTTTCGAGGGGGAAATAACCAAGATTGAAGGGGAATCCAAATTCTCATCCTAGTTTGTCATTCAGTTTTTTTCAACAATCAACATACCCCCTCCAATGCAATGTGTTCAAATTTGGCATTTTTTCGGGCTCATTTACCATATTTAGGGGATTATGTGCATTTTCTAGGCATTAATGCACATAATTCAAATTCGAACAATCGGAGCATGAAAAGGTGCACAAGAATGGCCTGGTAAACCGTGCCCGTGCTAGTTAGTATTTCATGCCTTTTACAAGGAATGGGTAGAGATTTCAATGGAATGTGTGGCAATAGTCAACCACAAACGCGTCATTTATTGGTTTTTCAACTATAGCAAAATGAAATACATGCTTGGAAAACATGACGCCTGGCATGGTGCAATGGTATGGCCTCACCATGCCCTGGTAAAAATTTGAGAAGGTTTGTCTTATGTTGTCATGCACACCTTTCATAAATCGAACCATCATCATGGAAGTTTCATGGTTTCGAGGGGGAAATCACCAAGATTGAAGGGGAATCAAATTTCCTTCATCCTTTGTCCATGAGTTTTTTTCTAAGATGAGCAAACACCCTGCAAATCACTTTGTTCAAATTTGGCACTTTTCCGAGTTCATCTACCATATTGAGGGGAATATGTTCATTTTCTAGGCATTAATGAACATAATTCAAATTCAAACAATTGATGCATGAAAAGGTGCACAAGAATGGTCTGGAAAACCATGCTCGTGCTATTTAGTAAATTCCCATGACTTTTACAAGGAATGGGAAGAGATTTCAATGAAATGTGTAGCAATAGTCAACCAAAAATGTTTGTTTATTGGTTTTTCAACTATAGAAACATGAAATACATGCTTGAAAAACATGACGCGTGGTATGGCCTCATCATGCCCTGGTAAAAAATGGAGAATGTTTGGCTTATGTCATCATGCACGCACTCCATAAATCGAACCATCACCAAGGAAGTTCCATGGTTTCGAGAGGGAAATCACCAAGATTGAAGGGGAATCCAAATTTCCTTTGTTCTTTGTCCTTGAGTTTTTTTTTTCTACGATGAACATACACCCTGCAAATCACCGTGTTCAATTTTGGCACTTTTCTGAGCTCATTTACCATATTTAGGGGATTATGTGCATTTTCTAGGCATTTAGCGCATATAAATCCAATCCAGTTACAACTGCACGGGTGTGATGAGAGGGATGTGGATTGCCGTTCGATCGCGACACATTGATGCAGCTTGAAGCTACGTGGTATTTCCCCAAAGAGGAAGGGATGATGCAACACAACGATGGTAGGTATTTCCCTCAGTGATGAGATCAAGGTTATCGAACAAGTAGGAGAACCAAGCAACAATACGCAAACGGCACCTGCACACAAATAACAAATACTCACAACCCAACGTATTAAAGGGGTTGTCAATCCCTTTCCGGTAACGGTGCCACACATTAGCAAACGGACGTGAATAAATTGTAGTAGATTGATAGATCGAACGCCAACTAAAATAAATAAGAATAAATTGCAGCAAGGTATTTTTTGTATTTTTGGTTTAATAGATCTAAAAATAAAAGGCAAATAAAATAGATCGCAGAGGTAAATAATATGAGAAAGAGACCCCGGGGCCGTAGGTTTCACTAGTGGGTTCTCTCGAGAAAAATAGCAAATGGTGGGTAAACAAATTACTGTTGGGCAATTGATAGAACTTCAAATAATCATGACGATATCTAGGCAATGATTAATATATAGGCATCACGTCCAAGATTAGTAGACCGACTCTTGCCTGCATGTACTGCTATTACTCCACACATCGACCGCTATCCAGCATGCATCTAGTGTATTAAGTTCATGGAGAAACGGAGTAATGCAATAAGAAAAATGACATGATGTAGACAAGATCTATTTATGTAGAATAGACCCCATCGTTTTATCCTTAGTAGCAACGATACATATGTGTCGGTTCCCCTTCTGTCACTGGGATCAAGCACCGTAAGATCGAACCCACTACAAAGCACCTCTTCCCATTGCAAGATAAATAGATCAAGTTGGCCAAACAAAACCCAAATATCGGTGAAGAAATATGAGGCTATAAGCAATCATGCATATAAGAGATCAAAGAAACTCGAATAACTATCATGGATAAAAATAGATAGATTTGATCATAAACTCAAAGTTCATCGGATCCCAACAAACACACCACAAAAGAGTTACATCATATGGATCTCCAAGAGACCATTGTATTGAGAATCAAACGAGAGAGAGGAAGCCATCTAGCTACTAACTACAGACTCGAAGGTCTATAAAGAACTACTCCTGCATCATCGGAGAGGCGCCAATGGAAGTGGTGAACCCCTCCGTGATGGTGTCTAGATTGGATCTAGTGGTTCTGGACTCTCTGGTGGCTTGAATTGATTTTTGTTGACTCCCCTAGGGCTTCTGGAATATTAGGGTATTTATAGAGCAAAGAGGTGGTCAGGTGGGCACCCGAGGTGGGCACAACCCACCAGGGCGCGCCTGGGCCCCCAGGCGCGCCCTGGTGGGTTGTGCTCCCCTCGGAGCACCCCCCCCCCGAGGCGCTTCTCCGGGCCATTGGATGTCTTCTGGTCTAAAAAAATCCACAAAAAGTTCCGTTGTGTTTTTACTCTATTTGATATTGATTAGCTGCAATGTAAAAAACATGTAAAAAAACAGCAACTGGCACTTGGCACTATGTCAATAGGTTAGTACCCAAAAAAAATGATAAAATGACTATAAAATGATTATAAAACATCCAAGAATGATAATATAAAAGCATGGAACAATCAAAAATTATAGATACATTGGAGACGTATCAGCATCCCCAAGCTTAATTCCTGCTCGTCCTCAAGTAGGTAAATGATAAAACCAGAATTTTTGATGTGGAATGCTGCCTAACATGTCATATCATATTCTTTTCTTTATAGCATGGACATTTGGACTTTTATATTATTCAAAGCAATAGTCTAGCTTTGACATGATAACTTAAATACTCAAGCATATCAAAAAGCAACCAAGACTTTCAAAATATCACCACTAAAATAAGCTATCCCTAGCCCATCATGCTCAATCATCGATCCATTCATGAAACACACTCACATATTAGCTACACCCAATGCTCAAGTACGATCATAGTGCCCCGTAGTTGGTGCTTTATAAGAGAAGATGGAGACTCAAATTCAAAATAAAAAAATTGCAAAAAGTAAAAGAAAGTCCCTTCACAGACGCAGGTAGGGATTTGTAGAGGTTCCAGAGCTCAAAGCGAAAATTGAGAGATAAAAACATTTTGAGGGCCATACTTTTACCACCAATGAAAACGACTTAGAGTTCCCAACACTTTCCATGCTAGATATATCATAGGCGGTTCCCGGACAGAATTAAAGTGTATTCCTTTTTCCACCATACTTTCACTTTGCATGGCTAACCGTATCCACGGGTGCCTTCCATACCAACACTTTCCATGGAATTTATTTGACAACATAAAGTAAATTCATTTTTAGTTTCGGGACTGGGCATCCCTAATACCTTTGCCTTACTCTCGTGCAATGACAAATGAATAAACACTCATCGTGAGAATAACACATCTAGCATGGAAAATATTAGCCACCCCTCACTGCCTCGCGAGCGGTACGAGCACACAAAAGAGAAATTTATTTTGAATACTAGAGATGGCACATACAAATTTGCTTAGAACGACAAAAGAATACCGCATATAGGTAGGTATAGTGGACACATGTGGCAAAACTGGTTTAAAGGATTTTGGATGCACAAGTAGTGATCATACTTAATGCAAAATGAAGGCTAGCAAAAGATTGAGAAGCGACCAACCAAGAAACAAATAATCTCATAAGCGAGCATTAAGCGTAATTAACACCGAATAATGCACCACAAGTAGGATATAATTTCATTGCATAATTATTGACTTTCATGCTTGCATAGGGAATCACAAACCTTAACACCAATATTCTTACTAAATCATAATTACTCATCAACATGACTCGCATATCACATCATGATATCTCAAAACTATTACTAAGAATCAAGTTCATTTTGTCCAATGGTCTTCATGAAAGTTTTTATAATATCCTTCTTGGATATCTATCACTTTGGAACTAATTTTCGTGTGTTTCTTTTGACAAGCTCAAACAAATATAAGTGAAGATCATGAGCATAAAATTTCTTTCTCTCAAATTAATTTAAGTGAAGCAAGAGAGAATTTCTTGAAAATTTTACTAACCCTCAAATAAATCTAAGTGAAGCAAGAGAGCATTTCTTGAAAAATACTAAAGCACACCATGCTCAGAAAGATATAAGTGAAGCACTAGAGCAAATCCATAGCTCATAAAATTTTTAAGTGAAGCATAGAGAGCAATTCTAACAAGTCATAACATAATTTTGGCTCTCTCAGATAGGTGTGTCCAGCAAGTAATCAAGACTTAAAACACAAAATAAAACAAGCAAAGACTCATATCATACAAGATGCTCCAAGCAAAACACATAGTATGTGACGAATAAAGATATAGCTTCGAGTAAAATACCGATGGTCATTAGAAGAAAGAGGGGATGCCACTCGGAGAATCCCCAAGCTTAGTTGCTTGCTCTCTTTGGATAATAGCTTGGGATGCTGGGAATCCCCAAGATTAGTCTCTTCTTACTCCTTATTCCTTCATCCATCGTAAGATAACCCAAAACTTGAAAACTTCAATCACACAAAACTCAACAAAGCCTTCGTGAGATCCGTTAGTATAAGGAAACAAATCACTACTATAAGTACTATAGCAAACCAATTCATATTTTATTCTTGCATTCTATCTGCTGTATTCAAACTTTTCCATGGAAAAAAATCATCAAAGGAAACCATAAAATCATCAAAACAAGCACATAACGCAAAGAAAACAGAATCTGTCAAAAACAGAACAATCTGTAGCAATCTTGATATTTTAAGTAGTTCTGTAACTCCATAAACTCCGAAAAATTAGGATGTCCTGGGAAATTTGTATATTAATCTTCTGCAAAAAGAAATCGTATTTTATCTCTCTCTGGTTAGAAATGAGAATTATTTTCGTGAGGGCAAAAGTTTCTGTTTTTCAGCAAGATCAAACAACAATCACCCAAGAAGATCCTAATGGATTTACTTGGAACAAAAACTAATTAAAACATAAAGAAACAATCATAATAGTAGCATAATTGTGCTAACACTCAAGAACACAAAGCAAAAAATCAAAAAAAAAATTCATTGGGTTGCCTCCCAACAAGCGCTATTGTTTCATGCCCCTAGCTAGGCATAAAGCAAGGATCTAAGTTTTGTCATCTTTGGTTCGAGATCCATAAGATGCCCTCATGATTGATTCATACGGTGGCCTAATTCTTGTTCCAGGGAAGTGTTCCATACCCTTCCTGAGTGCAAATTGAAACTTAATATTGCCTTCTTTCATATCAATCACGACATCGGTAGTGCTTAAAAACGGTCTACCAAGAATAATTGGACAAGATGGATTGCAATCAATATCAAGAACAATAAAATATGTGGGCACATAATTCCTATTTGTACGAATAAGAACATAATTAATTCTTCCCATAGGATTTTTAATAGTAGAATCCGCTAAGTGCAAATTTAAAGAACATTCTTCAATATCGATAAGACCAAGCACATCACATAAATATTTCGGAATTGTAGAAACATTAGCACCCAAGTCTCACAAAGAAAAACACTCATAATTTTTAGTCTTGACTTTGATAGTAGGTTCCCATTCATCATACAATTTTGTAGGAAGCAAAACATTCGAACTTTTCTTCTAAAGCTTTCATCATAGCATCAACAATATGTTTAGTAAAAGCTTTGTTTTGTTCATAAGAATGGGGTGAATTTATCATGGATTGCAACAAATAAATACAATCAATCAGAGAGCAACTATAATAATTAAAGTCTTCGTAATCCAAAAGAGTGGGTACATCACTAGTTAAAGTTTTGACCTCTTCAAACCCACTTTTATCAATTTTCTCAACAAGATTTTCACCCTCCGAATTGTCGGGACGCCTTCTAACTAAAGTTGACTCTTCTCCAGTCCCTTTTTCATCAATCTTAACTTTACTAAAAAAGGAATCAATAGAAGAAACACCAACCATTTTAAGATCTTCATCACTTTTATGAAAGTAATCACTAGAAAATGCTTTTTCTAAAAGTTCTCTTTTAGCTCTAAGCATAGCAGTTCTTTTCTTACTTTCATCCATAGAAACATAAAGAGCTTTAATTGATTCCTCAACCTCAGGCACAAAAAATTTCATCTTGAGATATTCTACATCATGAGAATTTCTATCAACACTTCTAGACAAATCATCAATCTTATTCAACTTTTCTTCTATGGTAGTGTTGAAAACTTTTTGTGTGTTGATAAATTATTTAATATTATTCTCAAGATCACAGGTGTGACTATTATTATTATAAGAAGGATTTCCATAGGAATTACCATAATTATTAGAGGAATTACTAGGAAAAGGCCTAGGATTAAAATTACCTCTACAAGCATTGTTATTGAAATTGTTGCGCGAGATAAAATTCACATCTACGACATCACTATTTTGCTCAATCAAAGTAGACAAAGGCATACCATTTAAATTAATAGGAGCACTTTTACTAGCAACCAATTTCATAAGAGCATCAACTTTTTCACTCAAAGAAAAAATTTCTTCAACCGAATTAACTTTTTTACTAGTAGGAGCTCTTTCGGTATGCCATTGTGAATAATTTTCCATAATATTATCAAGCAATTTGGTGGCTTCATCCAAAGTAATTTCCATAAAAGTACCACCCGCGGCGGAGTCTAAAAGATTACGAGAAACAAAATTCAACCCCGCATAAAATTTTTGTATGATCATCCAAAGATTTAACCCATGAGTTGGACAATTCCTTAGCATCATTTTCATCCTTTCCCAAGATTGTGCAACATGCTCATGTTCAAGTTGCTTGAAATTCATGATCTGGGTTCTAAGGGAAATAATTTTTGTAGGCGGAAAATACTTAGTGATAAAAGTGTCTTTGCACTTATTCGAAGAATTGATACTATTACGAGGCAAAGAAGAAAACCAATTTTTTGTAGAATCACGCAAGGAAAACGGAAATAATTTCATCTTCACAATATCGTTATCCACATCTTTTTTCTTTTGCATATCACATAATGAAGGTATTAAGATGGGACGTGGCATCCTCATTAGGAGTACCGGAAAATTGATCTTTCATAACAAGATTCAGCAAAGCAGCATTAATATCACAAGATTCCGCACTAGTGGCGGGAGCAATCGGAGTGCCAATAAAATCATTGTTGTTGGTATTTGAGAAATCACACAACTTGGTGTTCTCTTGAGCCATGATGACTACGCAACAAGATTGCACTCAAAAATAGATCCGACAAAAGAGAAGGCGAACAAAAAAGACGGCGAATAAAACGACATTTTTTGTGAAGTGGGGGAGAGGAAAACGAGAGGCAAATGGCAAATAATGTAAATTGCGAGGAGATGAGATTTGTGATTAGGAACCTGGTATATGTAGATGATCTTCCCTGGCAATGGTGCCAGAAATTCCAATTGATGCGGCTTGAAGCTACGTCGGTATTTCCCCAAAGAGGAAGGGATGATGCAGCACATCGACGGTAGGTATTTCCCTCGGTGATGAGACCAAGGTTATCCAACCAGTAGAAGAACCAAGCAATAATACGTAAACAACGCCTGCACACAAATAACAAATACTTGCAACCCGACGTATTAAAGGGGTTGTCAATCCCTTTTGGGTAACGGTGCCACAAATTGGCAAATAGACATGGATAAATTGTAGTAGATTGATAGATCAAATGCCAAATAAAATAAATAAGAATAAATTGCAGAAAGGTATTTTTGTATTTTTGGTTTCATAGATATGAAAATAAAAGACAAATAAAATAGATCACAAAGACAAATCTAGTATACCTAAGAGATTCACCCCCACTATCTGATTTATCTACACATGCAAGCTATCCACCTAAGCAATTTAGCCACATCAGCTATCCACTTACAAATCAATGAATCATTGACTCATTTTTTCCTTCTTTCATGATGAGTACCCATCCACTGGTCACTGAAGCGAGAGATCGCCTCCTTTCGCATTCCACTACCACGGAAGACGTACACTCTTGTTACATGCGAACTATAGAAGTGCACTAGCACCGTTCTGAATTTGTCTTCATTCCCCACTCTCTCAATCCTTCCATCTTCGTCTCTTCTGATCTTGCTGACCGCTACCATGTGGGCCTACGCGCCTCCGTCCTCACCTCATGCCGCCGGTGCCTAGCCGCCGAGTTAATGGTTTCCTATGATCTACTGCCGCATCATGCTTTCCACCGATGGTTGCAGAGTGGATCCCAGGCGCACGGCCACGCCCTGGCCGGAGAAGTCGTGGTTTGTGTCATCCTCTCTCCATTGCTCGCATGGAAGATGGAAGTAGCCCTGGGCTCCAAAAAGTGGGAAGTTAGGTTCGGATTTTTTATTTTTGCCTTCACGATCGAGTTCCAGTTTAACAGGTGAACCATGAATCCTAATTCCTTTCAGTGACTCTTGCGATTGGTGTCTATGGTGTTCTGTTCGGTAATAATTACTGAAAATCATACTGTATGTCACACCCTGATAACCCACAAGTATAGGGGATCGCAACAGTTTTCGAGGGTAGAGTATTCAACCCAAATTTATTGATTCGACACAAGGGGAGCCAAAGCATATTCTCAAGTATTAGCAGCTGAGTAGTCAATTCAACCACACCTGGAAACTTAGTATCTACAGCAAAGTATTTAGTAGCAAAGTAATATGATAGTAGTGATAACGGTAGCAAAAGTAATGGTAGCAAAAGTAATATTTTTGGGTTTTGTAGTGATTGTAACAATAGCAACGGAAAAGTAAATAAGCAAAGAACAATATATGAAAAGCTCGTAGGCAATGGATCGGTGATGGAGAATTATGTTGGATGCGATCGATCATGTAACAATCATAACATAAGGTGACAGAGAACTAGCTCCAGTTCATCAATGTAATGTAGGCATGTATTCCGAATATAGTCATACGTGCTTATGGAAAAGAGCTCGCATGACATCTTTTTTCCTACCCTCCCTATGCAGCGGGGTCCTATTGGAAACTAAGGGATATTAAGGCCTCCTTTTAATAGAGTACCAGACCAAAGCATTAACACATAGTGAATACATGAACTCCTCAAACTACGGTCATCACCGGTAAGTATCCCGATTATTGTCACTTCGGGGTTAACGGATCATAACACATAATAGGTGACTATAGACTTGCAAGATAGGATCAAGAACTCTCATATATTGATGAAAACATAATAGGTTCAGATCTAAAATCATGGCACTTGGGCCCTACTGACAAGCATTAAGCATAGCAAAGTCATAGCAATATCAATCTCAGAACATAGTGGATACTAGGGATCAAACCCTAACAAAACTAACTCGATTACATGATAAATCTCATCCAACCCATCACCGTTCAGCAATCCTACAATGGAATTACTCACGCACGGCGGTGGCATCATGAAAATGGTGACGGATTCCCCTCTCCGGAGCCCCAAACGGACTCCAGATCAGCCCTCCCGAGAGATTTTAGGGCTTGGCGGCAGCTCCGTATCGTAAAACGCGATGAATCCTTCTCTTTGGTTTTTTCTCCCCGAAAGTGAATATATGGAGTCAAGGTTGTGGTCGATGGAGCATCAGGGGGCCCACGAGGCAGGGGCGCACCCCACCCTCGTGGACAGGGTGTGGGCCCCCTGACATGGATCTTTTCGCCAATATTTTTTATATATTCCAGAAATAATCTCCGTTGATTTTCAGGCCATTCCAAGAACTTTTATTTCTGCACGAAAATAACACCATGGCAATTCTGTTGAAAACAGCGTCAGTACGGGTTAGTTCCATTCAAATCATGCAAGTTAGAGTCCAAAACAAGGGCAAAAGTGTTTGGAAAAGTAGATACGACGGAGACGTATCAACTCCCCCAAGCTTAAACCTTTTCTTGTCCTCAAGCAATTCAGTTGATAAACTGAAAGTGATAAAGAAAAACTTTTACAAACTCTGTTTGCTCTTGTTGTTGTAAATATGTAAAGCCAGCATTCATGTTTTCAGGAAAGATTATGAACTAACCATATTCACAATAACATTTAGGTATCGTGTTTACTCATATCAATGGCATAATCAACTAGCGAGCAATAATAATAAATCTTGGATGACAACACTTTCTCAAAACAATCATAATATGATATAACAAGATGGTATCTCGCTAACCCTTTCTGAGACCGCAAAACATAAATGCAGAGCACCTTTAAAGATCAAGGACTGACTAGACATCGTAATTCATGGTAAAAGAGATCCAGTCAACTCATACTCAATGTAAACTAACAGTAATGGATGCAAATAACAGCAGTGCTCTCCAACTGGTGCTTTTTAATAAGAGGATGATGACTCTGTCAGCGTTCTGGGAACGGGGGTCCCCAGACTTGCTTGCCTGCGGCCTGCGGTGTGGCTCAAAGGGGGGCCCAGCACGACGCATCTTCACCAACACAGACCCAAGACCCTCGCGAGGGGCCAAGCCTCGCGGGGCGGACGACGCGGAGCTTCCTCAGGCATGGCCTCATCAGGCTGGCTCGCGAGGAGGCGGAGAGATCAAGGCGGGGTACCTCACGAGGTGCCTGTGACGCAAGACATGACGACCAAGGGCGCCAGGCGGGTGCCAGCCCGCGCAGTGTCCTCCTTTCCCCTTTGGTGCAAAGGGGGCAAGCGCAGCCGTGGAGTACCGAGGCATCAGGCAAAGGTTGCCATTTCGGTGCAACAAGACCAAGACCAGGAGGACTGCAAGACGGAGGTCATTGTGGAGCCCAAGACGGCGTCACCACCAAAGCTTTGTGCAGGC
Organism: Triticum dicoccoides; assembly: GCF_002162155.2. NCBI lineage: Eukaryota > Viridiplantae > Streptophyta > Magnoliopsida > Poales > Poaceae > Triticum > Triticum dicoccoides. Next base: position 243,910,526 of record NC_041384.1, on the reverse strand, counting down.
GAAGAATACTTTTGTCAGGATAACTGGTACTAGTTGTCCCCTTTCAAATTAGCCCGCCATTGTTGGCTCCCTTCCTGCTCGATATTTGGGAAGAGGACCAGGGCCTCTATAAATAGGACCAGCCACCCGCAGGATGAAAAAAGGGGGTGAGAGGTTAGAGGTTTTTGAGAGAGGCATCATCAGTTGTGAAGAGAGAGAGAGAGAGAAGGGTGACTGGACTCCTCCCAGCAGTTCATCGCCCCAGCCAAGAACAGACCCTCGCAAGGCTGTTCTTCCTTGTATTGTTCATCACCATCAGCCCAAGAGGCAATCCACCACACCACACACTGGAGTAGGGTATTACACCACAACGGTGGCCCAAACCAGTATAAACCCAGTGTCTCTTGTGTTGTTCTTTCCATAGCTTAGATCTTAGTGAGGCGGAGGGGTGCAGGTAGGTAGGAGGTGAAATCTCCACGCGCACCCCAGTGTTCGAACCTCAAGGGTCTGCCGGAACTTGAAATCCGACATTTGGCGTGCTAGGTAGGGGTGTGCCGGAGTTTTCTCTTCCGCCACCGCCACGACCTGCCTCGCGATGAGTAGCGCGTCGCCCGCTCCGGCCGCCGGCGCCAGCACGGGGGCCAGGGGGCTCCGAGCCCTGGCCCCAGCCCTGCAACGAGTACGGTGGCCGGACAAGTTCAAGCCAATGACGCAGCCGCGCTACGGCGGCGTGACAGACCCGCTGGCCTTCTTGCTGGCGAGCGAGGAGGCCCTCCTCGAAGCCGGAGGTGACGATAGGGTCGTGGCCAACTGGCTCCCCATGGCCCTCACCGACGCTCTGCGCACATGGCTGCTCCACCTGCCGGCAGCCTCCGTGGCCTCTCGGGAAGAGCCCCGCAGCCTCTTCCCCGCCCATCGCGCTACACCAACACCCCCGGTCGTCGCGGCCCTCTTGGGCGGCTCGCAGGCGCCGCCTACAAGTCACCACGTCAAGTCGTTCATCCGCTGGGTCAGCGCCGCTTCCACGCGGCAGGGGGCTCTCCCGGACCGGGCGGCGCCCGAGACCGGCCTGACCTTCAGCTCGGAGGACCACCCCTCCAACTCGGCCTGCTCGGGTGCGCTCCCAATGCTGTGCACCCCCACCATCTACCAGGTGGCCGTCACCAGAACTCTCATTGATGGCGGTGCGGGCCTCAGCGTGCTCTCGTTCGAGGCCTTCAACCTCCTCTGCATACCCCTGGAACGGCTGCAACCCAGCTGGCCCTTCTCAGGCGTTGGGGGCGGATCATCCAGCTCCTTGGGACAGATCCGGCTCCCAGTAACCTTCGGCACCTACAACAACTTCCACACGGAGCTGGTCGACTTCGACATCGCCCCCATCAGCTTCCCCTACAACGCCATCCTCGGCTACCCAGCGCTGGCCCAGTTCATGGCCGCGACGCACCCGGCGTACAACCTCATGAAGATGCCCGGGAGAAGCGGTGTCCTCACCGTGCACGGGGACACCGGAGACGCGCTGCGGGTGCTCAAGCTCGCCTTCAAGATGGCAGCTATCGGCACAGCCCGCCGACTTGGAGACCCCCGAGCCCAAGGGGGCTACACCCGCCAAGAAGAAATAGTTGTTCACCCAAGACAAGGCAGAAACCAAGCAGATACCCGTCGATGAGGACGGGTCCACCAACGCCACTTTCACCATAGGCGCCAACCTCGAACCCGAGCAGGAGGAGGCCCTGGTCGGGTTCCTACGCGCAAACAAGAAGGTATTCGCTTGGGAGCCCGACCAGTTGATAGGTATCCCTAGGAGTGTAATCGAGCATCACCTCAACGTGTGCCCCAACGTGCGCCCCCCGGCCCCTCTCCCAGATGGCCAGTCTCAGGAGGCCTCATCGCCTCAAGAGGCGCCATGGTCTTCGAAGGGAGCCGCCAGCACTGACGCACCCAACCTCGTTGAGCACCCAGTATACTTCGTCAGCACGGCGTTGCGGGATGCGAGGGCACGGTACCCCATGCCTCAGAAACTCCTCCTCGCACTACTGGTGGCCTCGTGCAAGCTGCGGCACTACTTTCAGGGTCACCCCATCAAGGTCGTCTCATCATACCCCCTGGAGAGAGTGCCCAGGAGCCCTAACTCAGCTGGAAGGGTCGCTGAGTGGAACATAGAACTGCAAGCGTTTCAGCTAGAATTCAGCACGACCAGAGTCATCAAGGGAGCAGCGTTGGCGGATTTTGTGGCAGAATGGACGGAGGACCAGGCCTCAAGGCAGACGAGGATCGGTCCCTCTCCCCGGGAAGCGAGGCGCCAGAAGGCTGGGTCATGTACTTCGATGGGGCGTTCTCCAGGCATGGCGCTGGGGCTGGGGCGGTGCTTATATCGCCCACTCAGGACAATCTCTACTACACTGTGCAGCTCTGTTTCCAGCAAGGTGAAAAGGTCTCCAACAACATAGCGGAGTATGAAGGTTTAATAGCGGGCTTGAAGGCCGCAGCTACCCTGGGAGTGAAACGCCTCACCATCAAGGGCGATTCGCAGCTCCTTGTCAATTTCTCCAACAAGGTGTACGAGCCGAAAGATGAGCACATGGAAGCCTACCTTGCGGAGGTCCGTAGGATGGAGAAGCAGTTCTGGGGGTTGGAGTTGCAGCATGTGCCCCGTGGCACCAATCAGGAGGCCGACGACATCGCCAAACGGGCGTCCAGGCGGTTACCTCAGGAGCCTGGCGTTTTCGAGGAGCGGCTCTTCAAGCCCTCAGCCCTGCCATCAATGCCGAACATGGCTCAGCCACAGGAGGAGCTCCCCCAGCCACCTGCCAGGGGAGCTCCGGCCTGCGGCCCAGCCTCAGGAGCACGCCTGCTCCTGACGATGGAACCTCAGGAGGGATGCTGGATCACGGAGCTCCGGAGTTACTTAACACAAGGGACCCTACCGAAGAAGGAGGAGGAAGCGGAGCGAGTGGCACGCCAGGGCATGGCATACTGCATCAAGGATGGAGAGCTCTACCGGAAGCGACCAAACGATGTATCCCTGCGCTGCATCTCCAGGGAGCAAGGGAAGGAACTGCTGGAAGATATACACGGCAGACACTGTGGACATCATTCATCATCACGGACCCTCGTCGGCAAGGCGTTCCGTAGTGGGTTTTATTGGCCCACCGCGCTCAATGACGCCGTCGAATTAGTGAAAGCTTGTGAGGCCTGCCAGTTCCACGCCAAGCAGATCCACCAGCCAGCAGGAGGCCTGCAGACTATACCCATTTCATGGCCATTCGCGGTCTGGGGGCTGGACATCTTGGGCACGTTTCCTCGGGCGCCAGGGGGCTACCGCTACCTCTACGTCGCCGTGGACAAGTTCACCAAGTGGGCTGAAGTAGAGGCTGTCCGCACCATTCCCGCGGGTTCCGCGGTCAAGTTCGTCAAGGGCATCGTGAGCCGGTTCGGGGTGCCGAACCGCATCATCACGGACAACGGTTCGCAGTTCACTAGTAACCTCTTCAAAACATACTGTGCTAACCTTGGAACGCAGATATGCTACGCTTCGGTGGCGCACCCCCGAAGCAACGGCCAGGCCGAGCGAGCCAACACAGAGGTCCTGAGGGGCCTCAAGACCAGGACATTCAAGAAGAAGCTGGAGGCCTGCGGCAGAGGTTGGTATGAGGAGCTTCAGTCCGTATTGTGGTCCATCCGCACAACCGCGACCAAGCCGATTGGAGAGACCCCGTTCTTGCTGGTCTACAGAGCCGAAGCGGTCCTCCCTCACGAGGTCAGACGTCGCTCCGCGCGGGTCTTGGCATTCGACGAGGTGCAGCAGGACGCCATGCGGGGGATGGACCTCGTGCTGGGGGAGGAACGTCGCCGAGAAGCCGCGCTGCGAGCGGCGAGGTACCAACAAGCACTACGGCGATATCACTGCCGCAACATCCGCCCCAGAACTCTTGAGGTAGGAGACCTCGTGCTCAGGCGGGTTCTCTCCAGGGAGGGGCTGCACAAGCTCTCTCCCATGTGGGAGGGCCCGTTCAAAGTTGTTCATGTTTCTAGGCCTGGCTCCGCGCGCTTGGAGACTTAGGAGGGGGCGCCGGTCTAGAACGCATGGAACATCCAGCACCTCCGGAGGTTCTACCCCTAAAAAGGGCCAGAGCCTGTGAAGAAGGCGAATGCCTGTGAAGCTGTCGCGTTTTGGAAAAGGCCCAGAGCCTGCGAAGAAGGCGAATGCCTGTGAAGCTGTCGCGTTTTGGAAAAGGCCCGGAGCCTGTGAAGAAGGCCAACGCCTGTGAAGCTGTCGCGTTTTGGAAAAGGCCCGGAGCCTGTGAAGAAGGCCAACACCTGTGAAGCTCGCCCCCCGTGACACTCTCACGTAATAATGAGTTGGGGCTGTACATGCCCCGGAGTCTCAGGAGCGCCAGCCTCAGGCCCTGGGGCTCCCTCCCACGCCCAGTGGCAGCACTTAGCTCCGTGCTGGTGAGAAGACGTCGAAGACTAGATTAGGTGCTGGACACGGCTTTTCATTTGCTTTCCGCAGTTGGCTTGTTCCTTCTCATTCGAAGTTTTATTGAAGTTGTTGCCATCTTTGGCTTATGGTTCTTCGACTTTTCACTCTCCTGCCTCGATTCTCTTATGCAAGGCCTCGCGAGGGGGGGGGGCAGCCAAGCGCCCTCACGAGTGTTCCTATCCTAGTCGTTCGAAGGGTTCGCGACCTGGGCCCATTACAGGAGCACCCCTCCAGTCTGTGCCCCATGGGCACCGCGACACGAACACAGGGCCTGGGTCAGTCGCCCCCCACGGCTGGGGCCGGGAACTATCCACGCGCGGGCACATGGCCGGAAGGTACGATAACGGAAGAAAAACGATGATTAACAGCAATAACCCAAACACGCCCCCGCAGGGCTCCACACTACTGTCTTTTTACGCAGGAAAAAGGAAAGGAAAGAACAAATCAGGCGCAGCTCGCCTTACACCGGCCCGCAGGGAAGACCCGAGCTGCCTCCGGGGCTCAGGCAGACTCCCTCTCGCGCTTCACCGGGGCGCGACGGCGGGCGGACACGCTACCACCTCCCAAGCAGATACGACGGTGTGGAGGCTGACCGCGGCCACCGCTAGAAGAGTTGCCGCCTGAAGAAGAACCGGAGAAGCTTGGGGAACCCTGAGCGCCGCCAGCCATGCGAGCGCTACCCTCTCCATCATCGCCAGAGCTGGGTTCCCGGCCGCGGTCGTCGCCCTCGGGGCAGCACCCTACGCGGCGACCATCTTCCCCAAACACCCTCACGTAGAGGGTGGCATCTCCATCGAACTTGAATTGCAAGGTGCACCGACGACTCAGGCCATGCGCGCGGGCAAACGTCTACCAACCGCGGGCCAGAGCCAGGCTCCCGGCTGCGGAGACCTCCAATGAAGCCCATGAGGCCTAGCTGTAGCAGCCGTCAGCCTGAAGCCAGAGGCCGTCCGGGGCACTGGCCGGGAGCTCGCCGAGGAGGAAGCGAGGAAGTGGAAGCCGGGTGCTAGTCGGCTCCGCCGACCACATGACGAACTCCGGCAGCACCTCAGCAGCGCGAAAGCGCGGCCTAGGGGGACGCGCAGCCGGAGCGCGCCCCCCGGCCGCAGCAATCCGCCCGTCGATGTGCTGGAAATCGTCTCCACGGCCGCGGGGAGCTGCCGTGGTGGCCACAGGATGTTTGCGAGGGCGCCCTCGGCCGCGCTTGGGCGGGGGAGAGGTAGGCTCGACCTGGCGAGCCTTCCCCTTCTCTGCGGCCGAGAACCTCCTCGACAGGGCCATGAAGAAGGAGAAGCAAGGGGGGATGAACTAGAAGGGCGCGCGCCGATCCGTACTTATAGCTGGCGAGGGCCAACCGACGGCCCCCACGATCGCAGGTAATTATGACCCGCTTTGCATGCAGGGACTTGTCCAATCCGTGCAGTTGCCGAGGCGCCATGGGGAAGTGGAGACGCCCACGTCCAATCAACCGCCACGCGGTGCCCAAGACCGCAGGCTGTTAGGGCCCGCGGCGCTTCGCTCTTGCCCTTTTGCCTCCCTGCACGGCCAAGCCCGGGCGCACCTTGGGCCCGGGGGCTACTGTCGGTGTTCTGGGAACGGGGGTCCCCAGACTTGCCTGCCTGCGGCCTGTGGCGTGGCTCAAAGGGGGGCCCAGCACGGCCCATCTTCACCAACATAGACCCAAGACCCTCGCGAGGGGCCAAGCCTCGTGGGGCGGACGACGCGGAGCTTCCTCAGGCACGGCCTCATCAGGCTGGCTCACGAGGAGGCGGAGAGATCAAGGCGGGTACCTCACGAGGTGCCCGTGATGCAAGCCATGACGACCAAGGGCGCCAGGCGGGTGCCAGCCCACGCAGTGTCCTCCTTTCCCCTTTGGTGAAAAGGGGGCAAGCGCAGCCGTGGAGTACCGAGGCATCAGGTAAAGGTTGCCATTTCGGTGCAACAAGACCAAGACCAGGAGGACTGCAAGATGGAGGTCATTGTGGAGTCCAAGACGGCGTCACCACCAGAGCTTTGTGCAGGCGAAGACTACTTTTGTCAGGATAACTGGTACTAGCTGTCCCCTTTCAAATTAGCCCGCCATTGTTGGCTCCTGTCGGATTTCGGGTTCCGGCAGACCCTTGAGGTTCGAACACTGGGGTGCGCGCGGTGATTTCACCTCCTACCTACCTGCACCCCTCCGTCTTGCTAGGATCTAAACTACGGAAAGAACAACACAAGAGACACAGGGTTTATACTGGTTCGGGCCACCGTTGTGGTGTAATACCCTACTCCAGTGTGTGGTGTGGTGGATTGCCTCTTGGGCTGATGATGATGAACAATACAAGGAAGAACAGCCTCACGAGGGTCTGTTCTTGGCTGGGGCGATGAACTGCTGGGAGGAGTTCAGTCACCTTCCTCTCTCTCTCTCTCTCTCTCTCTCTCTCTCTCTCTCTCTCTCTCTCTCTCTCTCTCTCTCTCTCTCTCTCTTTCTAATCAAAACCCTCTCTCACCTTCCAACCTCTAAACCTCTGAACCCTCGAAAAAAAACCTTGCTCTGTGGGTTGATGGTCCTATTTATAGAGGCCCTGGTCCTCTTCCCAAATATTGAGCGGGAAGGGAGCCAACAATGGCGGGCTAATTTGAAGGGGGACAGTTAGTACTAGCTACCCTGACAAAAGTAGTCTTCGCCTGCGCAAAGCTCTGGTGATGACACCGTCTTGGGCTCCACGGTGACTTCCGTCTCGTAGTCCTCCTGGTCTTGGTCTCGTTGCATCGAAATGGCAACCTTTGCCTGATGCCTCGGTACTCCACGGCTGCGCTTGCCCCCTTTGCACCAAAGAGGAAAGGAGGACACTGCGCGGGCTGGCACCCGCCTGGCGCCTTCGGTCGTCATGGCTGGCGTCATGGGCACCTCGTGAGGTACCCCGCCTTGATCTCTCCGCCTCCTCGTGAGCCAGCCTGACGAGGCCGTGCCTGAGGAAGTTATGCGTCGTCCACCCCGCGACGCTTGGCCCCTCGCGAGGGTCTTGGGTTTGTGTTGGTGAAGATGGGCCGCGCTGGGCCCCCCTTTGAGCCACGCCGCAGGCCGCAGGCAGGCAAGTCTGGGGACCCCCGTTCCCAGAACGCCGACAGTAGCCCCCAGGCCCAAGGTGCGCCAGGACTTGGCCGTGCAGGGAGGCGGAAGGGCAAGAGCGAAGCGCCGCGGGCCCTAACAGCCTGCGGCCTTGGGCGCCGCGTGGCGGTTGATTGGACGTGGGAGCCTTAGCAACCGCGCGAGTTGATAAAGGAGCGGCTTCCACCTAGGCTTTGCTTCTTGCTTTCCCCGGTTGCTGCTCAGATCCCCTTCTGCCGTTCTGGATCGTGCTGTTGCTGAGCTGGACCGACTACGTCAGGATCTTCTTGGCGCCGACCCCCGCTTGGTGGCCGGGCGCTTGGAGCTGGCTTCAGGATGGGTTCGCTCCGACGCTTCGATTCGGGTGGCGCTGGTCCAGGCCTCGACGGCATGCGACGAGGAGAAGCAGGCCGTCTTTGAGGCGAAGGCTGCTCGCGACGCAGCCCTGGGGGAGGTGGTCGATGTCCATGGACGTTGCAAGGCGCTGGAGGGCAAACTGCAAGATTTGCGGGACCAGCTCACGAGCAAGGTCCGTCTTTGCCAAGAGCTGGAAGAAGGCGTGAAGGCTCGCGAGGCGGCTCTCAAGGAGAGGGAGGTCAAGCTCAAGAAACACCACGACCGCCTAGGCGCGCTGGAGCAGGAGTTGGGGGCGAGGAAGGCCAAGCTGGACGACGAGGCCCTGGTTCTTGCCGAGGACCGCGTGGCCTTCACGGAGATGGCGGCGAGGGCTCGCTCCTCAATGAGGATGCTTTACGACAGCGGCCTGGAGAGCCCACTGGCTGGCGCCGAGGACGGCCCCACCAAGCTGCTTCCCTTCCTGGTTCACGCTCTTGAAGATGTCGCCCTTGGCCTTGGCCCCACGGCCGAGGCCGAGGCGCGTGTCCTATCTTCTGCAGCACTGATGCGGGTCCTCTCCCACATCTACCTTCGCGATCCCGGTGTCGACCTCGACAGCCTGCTGGAGCCAGTGAGCGGCAAGCGTGCCGCTGCCGCTGCCGAGGCCGTGAAGGGTCGCGCAGAGGCCCTGCTGGGGAAGTTCCGGGCCTTCAGCACCCCACCGCTCCGTGAGGCGTACCCAATCCGCGCTGCTCCACCGCTGACAAGTGACTCCGTCGCGGCTCCTGTCCTGCCTTTAATTCCTGCACATGTATCATGCCTCGGGGAGGCGTTTAAACTTGTGTTTGGCATTGAGATAATAGTGTGGACTGTAATATTTGCTTTTGAATTCCTTGAAATTTGCGCCTTTCCTTCGTACTTGCTTATGTTCTACGCCGGCAGAGCCCGGCCCCGCGCATGCCTCACCCAGCGTTGGTCCCGACCGGAAACCAGGACGGGGCCAAGGAGTGAGGGGCCACGTGACAAGTTAGGCTCCTGAGTCGCGATGCTCAGGAGTCCCCCTTGGCGCACGAATAGCAAGTAGGGATGTGTGATGCGGGTGGATCTACCGTTCTACGTCTGCAGAGCCCGGCCGCGCGCGTGCCTCACCCAGCGTTGGTCCCGACCAGAAACCAGGACGGGGCCACGGAGTGAGGGGCTACGTGACCAGTTAGGCTCCTGAGTCACGATGCTCAGGAGTCCCCCTTGATGCTCAAACGGCCTTCGTACTTGGCTCCGCTCGGGGAGAGACGCGCGACGAACCAGGCCCGGGGGGACCTGGCTGGGCGGCGTGCGTCTGGGTGTGACCCAGGCGCAGCCCCCGTGCCCAGCCCCTCGTGCGACACTCCCGAGGGGAGGCATTACGATGAGGCTAGACACTGAGCTCTGGACTCCCTAAGGTTGGTGCGGCCCAGGGGCCACCCTCAGTTGTTTATCACCAGCGCGGAGCATAGCGCTACCATATGTGTACGGGCATAGCCGCTCCTCGGCAGTGTCGTCAGCCAGCATGGAGCATGGTGCTTCCACTGGTACGTGGGAGGGGGCTCCCCTCCGGGAGGAGCCCCCGGGGCGTGTACAACCCCGCCCTGACATGTGGCTGGCACGGTAGGGCCTAGCGAGGTGTATCTGGGCACCCGTGAGCCAGCACGGGACTCACGGGGCCCTACCTCTAGGCGGGTTGCGCCTGGCACTGGGCCTTATCTTGTGATGTGTCCCTGCAAATTTGGTTAGATGTCGGCACTCTACGTCCTCGGGTCCCGTCCCTCGAGCTGGTCTCAACCGTTGCTGGTATGCTAGGTCGCGATGCCATGGACAAGGACAGAGGATGAGGGCTGGAGAGCCAGTAAGAGCCCTGAGTCGCGATGCTCGGGTAC
>NC_041384.1:243890683-243900569 GCF_002162155.2 Triticum dicoccoides | reverse complement strand
GTGCAAGTGGTCGGCACGGAGAAGAAGAGGTGCCGTGGACCGGCATCAAATAATCAAGCATGGTGGGTCTAACTCATAATTGGAAATAAACGCAAATGGGATACATGCCGCTGGGCCTGGCACGAGCGGCTTGGGGATCATGCAGCCCGAGGGGCGCCCCCAACAAGGTAAGCTAACAACATGGAATAAAAAAGGGATACACGCCGCAGGGACGGACCCACGCGGCCTGGGAATAATGCAGCCCTGGGGGCGCTCCCAGCTAGAAATAAAACTCGAAAGATGTCACCTGATGATGTTGAGGATGAAGGAGCATTGGTGTAGCAGGCTCGGTGGGCTGCGGGAGCCGATCCTCACGAGCCCCCAGGCCCAGGGGCCTCGGGAGGCTCTAGAGGCGCTGGCGGCTCCTCGCAGGCCATCTCCATCCCTTCCAGGGCTGCGAAACGCCTGGCCTCTCGTGCCTCCGTGATGCCCTTCATGAGGGGCTGGTACGTGTCAGCCGCATTCGGCAAGCCGTATGGCATGCGAACGTAGCTGTGGGGTGGGCCTCCGCAGCGCCCCACTCGCGAGGGCCAGAGGCGCCCCAAATATCAAGCGGGAAGGGAGCCAACACTGGCGGGCTAATTTGAAGGGGGACAGCTAGTACTAGCTACCCTGACAAAAGTAGTCTTCGCCTGCACAAAGCTCTGGTGATGATGCCGTCTTGGGCTCCACGGTGACCTCCGTCTCGTAGTCCTCCTGGTCTTGGTCTCATTGCACCGAAATGGCAACCTTTGCCTGATGCCTCGGTACTCCACGGCTGCGCTTGCCCCCTTTGCACCAAAGAGGAAAGGAGGACACTGCGCGGGCTGGCACCCGCCTGGTGCCTTCGGTCATCATGGCTTGCGTCATGGGCACCTCGTGAGGTACCCCTCCTTGATCTCTCCGCCTCCTCATGAGCCAGCCTGACGAGGCCATGCCTGAGGAAGCTCCGCGTCATCCGCCCCGCGAGGCTTGGCCCCTCATGAGGTTCTTGGGTTTGTGTTGGTGAAGATGGGCCGCGCTGGGCCCCCCTTTGAGCCACGCCATGGGCCGCAGGCAGGCAAGTCTGGGGACCCCCGTTCCCAGAACGCCGACAGCCCCCTTCCCGCTCGATATTTGGGAAGAGGACCAGGGCCTCTATAAATAGGACCAGCCACCCGCAGGATGAAAAAAGGGGGGTGAGAGGTTAGAGGTTTTTGAGAGAGGCATCATCAGTTGTGAAGAGATAGAGAGAGAAGGGTGACTGGACTCCTCCCAGCAGTTCATCGCCCCAGCCAAGAACAGACCCTCGCGAGGCTGTTCTTCCTTGTATTGTTCATCACCATCAGCCCAAGAGGCAATCCACCACACCACACACTGGAGTAGGGTATTACACCACAACGGTGGCCCGAACCAGTATAAACCATGTGTCTCTTGTGTTGTTCTTTCCATAGCTTAGATCTTAGTGAGGCGGAGGGGTGCAGGTAGGTAGGAGGCGAAATCTCCATGCGCACCCCAGTGTTCGAACCTCAAGGGTCTGCCGGAACCCGAAATCCGATAGACTCAACATAAAAGTAAATGGATAGGCCTTTCGCAGAGGGAAGAAGGGATTTGTAGAGGTGCCAGAGCTCGGTTTTGAAATAGATATGAATAATATTTTAAGAGGTATACTTTCATTGTCAACATAACAACCGAGAGATCTCGATATCTTCCGTGCTACACACATTATAGGCGGTTCCCAAACAGAATGGTAAAGTTTATACTCCCCCTCCACCAACAAGCATCAATCCATGGCTTGCTCGAAACAAGGAGTGCCTCCAACTAACAAGAGTCCGGGGGAGTTTTGTTTGCAGTTGTTTTGATTTGATTTGCATAAAGCATGGGACTGGGCATCCCAGCGACCAGCCATTTTCTCGTGAGTGAGGAGCGGAGTCCACTCCTCTTGAGAATAACCCGCCTAGCATGGAAGATACAGACAGCCCTAGTTTATACATGAGCTATTCGAGCATACAAAACAGAATGTTTATTTGAAGGTTTAGAGTTTGGCACATACAAATTTACTTGGAATGGCTGGTAGATACCGTATATAGGTAGGTATGGTGGACTCATGTGGAACAACTTTGGGGTTTATGGAGTTGGATAGACAAGGAGTATTCCCGCTTAGTACAAGTGAAGGCTAGAAAAAGACTGGGAAGCGACCACCTAGAGAGCGACAACAGTCATGAACATGCATTAAAATTAATCAACACCGAATGCAAGCATGAGTAGGATATAATGCACCATGAACATAAATATCGTAGAGGCTATGTTGATTTTGTTTCAACTACATGCGTGAACATGTGCCAAGTCAAGCCACTCGAATCGTTCAAAGGAGGATACCACCCTATCATACCACACCACAACCATTTTAATAGCATGTTGGCACGCAAGGTAAACCATTATAAGCTCCTAGCTAATTAAGCATGGCATAAGCAACTATAATCTCTAACTGTCATTGCAAATATGTTTCTTTCATAATAGGTTGAATCAGGAACGATGAACTAATCATATTTACAGAAACAAGAGAGGTCGAGTTCATACCAGCTTTTCTCATCTCAATAAGTTCATCATATAATCATCATTATTGCCTTTCACTTGCACGACCGAATGATGTGGATAATAATAATAGTGCACGTGCATTGGACTAAGCTGGAATCTGCAAGCATTCAATTCAAGAGAGGAGACAAGGTAATATGTGCTCTTTGTTAGATCAACTATAATGCATATAAGAGCCACTCAACATTTTAATCATGGTCTTCTCCTCTCAACCCCCCAAGAAAATAAAAAAAACTAGTTACACGGGGAAGCTCCCTGTCGGTGTCAAAACCGGCGGATCTCGGGTAGGGGGTCCCGAACTATGCGTCTAAGGCGGATGGTAACAGGAGGCAGGGTACATGATGTTTTAGCCAGGTTCGGGCCCTCTTGATGGAGGTAAAACCCTACGTCCTGCTTGATTAATATTGATGATATGGGTAGTACAAGAGTAGATCTACCACGAGATCAGAGAGGCTAAACCCTAGAAGCTAGCCTATGGTATGATTGTATGTTGTCCTATGGACTAAAACCCTCCGGTTTATATAGACACTGGAGGGGGTTAGGGTTACACAAGGTCGGTTACAAAGGAGAAGATATACATATCCTTATTGCCTAGCTTGCCTTCCATGCCAAGTAGAGTCCCATCCGGACACGAGACGAAGTCTTCAATCTTGTATCTTCATAGTCCAACAGTCCGGCCAAAGGATATAGTCCGGCTGTCCGGAGACCCCCTAATCCAGGACTCCCTCAGTAGCCCCTGAACCAGGCTTCAATGACGATGAGTCCGGCGCACAGTATTGTCTTCGCCATTGCAAGGCGGGTTCCTCCTCTGAATACACCACGGAAGAATTTGAATACAAGGATAGTGTCCGACCCTTCAAAATAAGTTCCACATACCACCATAGAGAGAATAATATTTCCACAAATCTAATTTACTGACTTGTTTTGGAAACACGACATTATGCCATGGCCCGGCCATTATTCGAACCGTTTCCCTTAACTAGCCTCGCACATAACGCGAGGCAGTTTTTTGACACGTCTTGTCAAAGCAGAGATCGTGTCCCCCTAATTACGGGATTCTCATCAATGCGGGCGTGGGTAACCCTACCGCACCATCGATTACGGCGCTTGGGGGATAAACGAGTTTTACTAGGCTAGTGGGGACGCATAGTTCCGTCCGCCCATATAAAGGGATAAGGATTCACCTTTTCATCCACGCCTTCTTCCTCCTTTGCTCATCCATTTTCGCACACTCGAGCTCCAGTGCCCAACTCCGCACTTCCCACCTCAACCCTCTCCAACCATGTCCGGAGCGGGAGGCAGGTGGATGGTCTCCTCCGTCACGGAGGGACACATCAAGAAGCTAAAGAGAGCCGGATACCTGCCCGACGACATCACGCACCGGCTCCCAGATGAGGGACAGCTCATCCCCACCCCCAGGCCCCATGAGAGGGTAGTGTTCCTTACCCATTTCCTCCACAGGCTAGGATTCCCTCTCCACCCATTCATCCGGGGGCTCATGTTCTACTACAGCCTGGATTTCCACGATCTGGCCCCGAACTTCATCCTCAACATCTCGGCGTTTATCGTCGTGTGTGAGGCCTTCCTCCGCATCAAGCCCCACTTTGGCTTATGGCTGAAGACCTTCAATGTCAAGCCGAAGGTAGTGAGCGGCCGCCAGGCGGAGTGCGGAGGCGCCATGCTGGGCAAGATGCCCAACGTCACATGGCTCGAGGGTTCCTTCGTGGAGACCATAAAAGGGTGGGAATCGAGGTGGTTCTATATCACCGAGCCGCGTGACCCCGATTGGGCAGCGGCCCCCGAGTTCTGATCTGGCATCCCCATGCGGCTCACCTCCTGGCAAGAGAAGGGCCTGTCCTGGGGTAGTTCGGGAGAGCTGACCGGACTCCAAACATGTATACAAAACATGGTGAGCAAGAAGCTCAAACTCGTCAACGTAGTCCAGGCCATGCTCATCCGCCGGATCCTCCCGTGTCAACGACGGAATTTCAACTTGTGGACGTTCGACCCGGCCCAGCACCAAACTCTGAATAGGCTCTTCGCCACAACACACGAGGATGCCTGGAAGGTGCTATTCAAGGGCGCCGAGGTTCCCCCTCCCACTACCGAGGATCGCGGATTCTGCGCGAAGCGCCAAGCCAGCGCGGTAAGCTGTTTTTACCTCTTACAGGATACTCATTTTTCATAGTTTAAATCTATGCGGGATCTAAGCTCCCGTACCTTTGACAGGACTGGGTGGAGACGTCGGGGCAGATTAAGTCTCCGGCCCCTTTGCCCGAAGACACTGCGGACGCTCTCCTGACGGAGATGTTGACTCTGGCTCCTTACAAGGTGCCGAAGAAGACCAAGAAGGCCAAGGCAACCCGAAAGAGTTCCCGGCGCCAGGTGATATCGGACTCATCGTCCAAGGACTCCTCGGCGCACTCCTCCAACGAAGACGAGGAGGAAGATGAAGACGCTCCCCCTCCAGTCGGGGGAGACAAGAAAAGGAAGGCCGCCCCAACTGGGGGGCCGAAGGGTCCAAGAAGGGAAGGACCCTCCTTCCAGACTACTCCACCATCGCCGCCGAAGGCGAAGACGAGTGGCTGCTCAGGGCCAAGCCCCTGGCGAAGTCGTTAGTATCCGGATGCCAGAGTAGTTCATAGCATACCTTTGTCGCACCGCTTATCCTAACGCCGAATTATGATTATGCAGACCGCCACGAGCCCGCATCGATGTATCGTCGGACGGCTCCCTGGGCTCGTCGGATATGGATAGCGATCCACTTCCGACCGCCACCTCCCCTTGCCCTGCGGACAACACCGAGGTATTGTCTCAAGAGGCACCGGGTCGAGGGGAGACAGTTCCGGAGGTGCCTCAAGGCGACCTTCCGGACTCCGGGAGCAGAGGGAGCAAGGCTCCCGAGGGCTGTGAGTTCGGCCCTCAGCCGAACACCACGCCGGAACCTCTAATGGTTCCGGACTCAGGCAGGCGGCCTCCTTCCAAGAGGGGCAAGACGCCTGTGCCGGTGACCTCTGTCCATCCAGAGGCACCGGACAATCTGCTGGTAGCGCTTCCATCGATGAAGAGCACCACACTATTATGAGTGTGGTGGTCCAGAAGGTTCAGGCCGCCAAGAGCGGACTGACTGAAGCTTGTGCCAGCCTTCTAACAGGCTTTGAGGTAAGTTTTTGAAATATGGGGAAAAATATTACCGCATAGACAGTAGCCCCTGATGTTCTGTTCGTTGTTCACAAAGAAAAGCCGAACAGAGGATCAAATAATATCACAGGAGTCTAATATAAGTATGTCAATATGTGTATGTAGGCTTCGCTGCTGGCATCTGCCGCACTGACTGTGGAGGTCGCCGCACTGAAGCAGGACCTTAAAGGGTCCAAGGACGAGCTCGGCCTTGCCAAGAGGCAGCTCGAGGAGAACAAATCTAAGTAGTACCTCGTCTATGGATATGTATAAAAAGAATGCGATTGCAAAATGACAGGATCATCGTAAATGTGCTAGGGGCCACGACTGAGGTGGCAACCCTGAAGCAAGTGCTATCCGAGGCCGAAAACAAAGCGGCCAAGGAGCGCACCGAGCGGGAAAGGTAGGAGGCTCGGGTGGGCGAGGTGCAGCAAGAGCTCCACGCTCTCGTGACAAAGCATGAGGCATTGGAGCTTGACTTGAAGACGCGAGAGTCCGAGCTTGCTGCGGCCCTCGAGAGCGCAAAGAATGCCAAGGCCGAAGCCCAAAAGGCCCTCCGGGAGATTAATGCGATGAAGAAAATAGCGGCGGGTAAGGCATTCTATATGCAAAGCAAGCATGTGAAAGTAAATTACCTATTACTTACCCGAATCCGGAGCTCTCCAGGAGCATTCGCAGATTTGCCTTGCAGCGTGTTGGATGCCGCACAGTTTTACCAGGCCGAGGAGGGAAGCTCAACAGAGAAGCTGTTCTGGTCCCAGTATACTAGGACCGAACACCCGGTGCCTATGAGCGACCAGCTAAAGCAGCTGGTCGAGCTACACAAGGCGGCCGAACAGGCCATGAAGGGCTTCATAGTCCGGATATGGCCTGGCGACGCCCTTCCCAATAGCTACTTCGGCTTGGTGAGGCGACTTATAGAAGCCTTCCCACGGCTGGAAGTTATCAAGCAATCCGTCTGCATCGAGGGTGCACGCCGGGCTTTCGCCCGTGCAAAGGTGCACTGGGCCAAGATGACCGTTGTGAAGCTGGTGAAGGAGGGGCCGCCGCATGGCAAGGAGCATCGTACCCCCGAAATGTATTATGCGGGTGTCCTGAAGGGTGCCCGTCTTGTAGCGGACGAATGTCCAAAGGATGTAATATTTGAGTAAACTTTTCTCGTGTGATCCTGTATGATGAAAACTTGTTTCATGTGCGCTATGCAACGCTTGTTTGAATTTAAAATATTACCTTCTATTTGGCTGTATGTCCAATCTGAGAGATGGCTAGTCCTCGGCTTCTGCCCCCATGCCATGAGTGCTGGGGTGTTCGGGATAAACCTGAGCACTCTTGTTCCCATTTTTGAGTCCTTCGAGGGAGGTGCTCAGCACAGCGAACAAGGAAGCTAGACTAATAATGCTTTATCACTCTCACTTAGCCATAGAATTCTATAATTTTAAATTTCGGCGAAGCCCCTGGTATTCGGAAGGCCAAATTCGGGGCGCGATACATGCCTTTAAGCTGGACAGGACCGACTCCTTGCTCTAAGCGGCATAAGTCTTTAGGGACTCGAAACCTCTCGAACAGCGACCAGTCTCTCGCCTTATCATGACAGTCAGTTTTAGCTTTCTCTACTGAGGTGCTTAGCCCAGCTGACCGGGGCACAATCGCAGTAGTCCTCGCAGCACTACCTTAGCCGATATAGCGGAACGTAAGGTACCAAAACATGGGAGCCGGGCAAACCCAACTATTGACCAAAGACATGATTCGGAGCTGATGCATATAATGCTATAAGTTCGGGGTGCCACACTTGTGAAAGTGTTCGGACTTCTCACACCATATTGTGGGGTACTTAAGCCCCTGGTGTATTGGCCGTACCAAAGTGTACGGGTGCTGGATGTCATGAATGAACATATATATATATAAAAGAAGAATGTAATAATAGTCTTAATGCTATGCATTGTTTATTCAAAAAGGTGCGTTAAAGCAGAATGATACATGCAGTGCAATAAGCAAAAAAGCAGGACTATTTAACATGTCCCCTCCAAGGGCAAGCTAAGGAGTGGCAGTAAAGCAAGTATTTCACTCGTTATCGTAATTCACCTGGGGGTTCCATGGTGCGACGTAGCTTTCTGCCTCCTTGGTTGCTGCATCATGTGTCCGGCAATCGTGCTGTCGGACAGGGTTTCCAGAGATTAAGGTCCTGAAAGAGAAAAATAACGGAGCGGTAAGCCCCTAGTGCGGTTAAGCCGCGTCTTGGACCGTGCCGTAGTCGTGCCCCCCCTCCCCACCTGTGCCCATGGTATTTCTAATGCGTAATTATGTGCGCGGGGCACGGATTTAGCTGTTTTGCAGGGACTGGGGTGGGGGCCGCATTGCTACGCGAGCTCAGAACGTGCCAGGCGGTCTAGTTGCCGATTACTCCGAGCGCGCTTGAAGGTGTCCGGGTCTTGAAACGCCGAACTGGTGGATTGCCTTAAGAGGCTGCTTTGCGCTTCTGCTGCGAGGGCCGCAGTGTCCTCCTCCGTGCGGAGAGAGCGCTCTGTGTTTCCATTAACTGTGATGACCCCCCGATGTCCTGGCATCTTGGGCTTGAGGTATGCATAATGCGGTACCGCATTGAATCTCACAAATGTGGTTTGCCCGAGCAGTGCATGATAGCCACTGCGGAACGGGACTATATCGAATATTAATTCTTCGCTTCGGAAGTTATACGGGGATTCGAAGACCACTTCCAGTGTAATTGAGCCTGTGCAATGGGCCTCTACACCTGGAATGATGCCTTTAAAGGTTGTTTTTGTGGGTTTGATCCTTGAGGGGTCTATACCCATTTTGCGCACTGTGTCCTGGTAAAGCAGGTTCAGGTTGCTGCCGCCATCCATAAGGACTTGAGTGAGGTGAAATCCGTCAATGATTGGGTCTAGGACCAGTGCGGCGAATCCGCCATGACGGATACTAGTGGGGTGGTCCCTACGATCAAAGGTGATCGGATAGGAGGACCATGGGTTGAACTTTGGGGCGACTGGCTCAAACGCATATACGTCCCTAAGCGCATGCTTCCTGTAACGCCCTCGATGCGGCTATATCTCCCACGTGTCGAAGCACAACTTAGAGGCATAACCGCATTGAAAGCAATGTCGCAAGTGAGGTAATCTTCACACAACCCATGTAATACATAAGGGAAAGAGATACATAGTTGGCTTACAATCTCCACTTCACACAATTACATGAATAAAGCATTACATCAACCGGATACAATCAAGGTCCGACTACGGAACCAAAATAAAAGAAGACTACCCCAAATGCTACACAGATCCCCGATCGTCCCGACTGGGCTCCACTACTCATCAACTAGAAAACGGAACAACATAAAGAACAAGATCTTCAACGAGCTCCTCCTTGAGCTCGGTTGCGTCATCTGCACGGTATCCTCGGCACCTGCAAGATGGTTATGGGAGTAAACTATGAGCCACGGGGACTCAGCAATCTCGCACCCTCCCGATCAAGACTATTTAAGCTTATGGGTAAGGTAAAGGTATGAGGTGGAGCTGCAGCAAGCGACTAGAATATATGGTGGCTAACATACGCAAATGAGAGCGAGAAGAGAAGGCAAAAGCACGGTCGAAAATCTATGATCAAGAAGTGATCCTAGAGCAACCTACGTCAAACATAACTCCAACACCATGTTCACTTCCCGGACTCCGCCGGAAAGAGACCATCACGGTTACACACGCGGTTGCTGCATTTTAATTAAGGTCAAACTTCAGGTTTTCTACAACCGGACGTTAACAAATTCCCATCTGCCCATAACTGCGGGCACGGCTTTCGAAAGTTCAAAACCCTGCAGGGTGTCCCAACTTAGCCCATGACAAGCTCTCACGGTCAACAAAGGAATAGACCTTCTCCCGATACATTCCGATCAGACTCGGTATCCCAGTTCCTCAAGACATCCTCGACAATGGTAAAACAAGTCTAGCAAAGCCGCCCGATGCGCCGACATCCTGATGGGAGCTGCACATATCTCGTTCTCAGGGCAACACCGGATGAGACATCCTACGAGTAAAACCATCCCTCAAGTTTCCCCGAGGTGGCCCCGCAGTCTACTCAGTTCGGACCAACACTTAGACAAGCACTG
>NC_041384.1:243888066-243890483 GCF_002162155.2 Triticum dicoccoides | reverse complement strand
AAAATAAGATGACCCTTGGGCTGGCCTAACCCAAGGAAAAAAGGCTAGGTGGCAAATGATAAAACCAAGGTTGGGCCTTGCTGGAGGAGTTTTATACAAAGCGAACTGTCAAGGGGTTCCTGTTACACCCAACCGCGTAAGGGACGCAAAAATCCGGGAACATAACACCGATATGACGTAAACTAGGGCGGCAAGAGTGGAACAAAACACCAGGCGTAAGGCCGAGCCTTCCACCCTTTACCAAGTATATAGATGCATTAATTAAATAAGATATATTGTGATATCCCAACAAGTAAACGTGTTCCAACAAGGAACAACATCTCCATGTTCCAACAAGAAACAAACTTCAATCTTCACCTGCAACTAACAACGCTATAAGAGAGGCTGAGCAAAAGCAGTAACATAGCCAAACAACGGTTTGCTAGGACAAGGTGGGTTAGAGTCTTGGTTCAACAATATGGGAGGCATGATAAGCAAGTGGTAGGTATCGCAGCATAGGCATAGCAAAAGAGCGAGCAACTAAGCAAGCAAAGATAGAAGTGATTTCGAGGGTATGGTCATCTTGCCTGAAATCCCGCAAGGAAGAAGAACGAGTCCATGAAGAAGACAAACGAACGTAGACGAACGGGCCTCACAAACGCGACATTACCGGAATCAACCCGAAGAAGCAACACCGGAAAGAAGCACACAACATAGTAAACAACCAACACATAAACATGGTATGATATGCGGGATGCGGTATGCGATGGTTATGCATAATTTGCAAGGGAACGAAAGAACCTGGCCTCAACTTGGAAATCCAAGTGTGCCACTGGAAAGATGAGATGAAATCGCTTGAAAACGATATAAAGAACGCCGGAATCGGAGTTACGGTTTGGAAATGGCAAGCGATTCAAATATGGCACCGGTCTGCGATTTACAGCAAGTAGCCATCTAAATGCAACAAGAAGAACATGCTACAGCACCCAAACATGACAACAAAATATATGGCAGGGATCCATTCATGATGCTTAACAAAAGACTAGCACTGAGCTACGGCCAATTCATCCATTAACAGGTTCAAACAAGCATGGCAAAAATGCATATGGTAAACAGATTTCAGACTTAGTGAAATTAACACTTGTCTGGAATTTCAGATCAGATAGCACTCTTTGGAGCAACAAAAATACATGCTACAGGACCTGAACATGGCAAAGTAAAACATGGCATGGAGCTACTCAAAAAGCTTAACAAAAGTCCCTTAGTGACCTTGAGCCAAAAGGGATCAGAAAACACATTTGCAAGCATGTGAACATGGCAAAACGTAATCAGTTTCCAGACTTAGTGAAAACTGGAGCATGCTGAAAACAGGTATCAAGTAGGCATGTTTACGAGCTCGATGCACTCACTACGGAGCAAGTCATGATAATATAAGCATACACCCATCAAGAATACACAAAATTAAAGCTAGACATGGCAATAACAATAACATAGCATGCACGAATCAACTACAACATCCTCGGCAAAATCGCTAACAAGTAGACAATCTGCCCAGATTCACGAAATGACAAAAGTTGAGCTCGATTGACTCAAGCTAGGGTGCTCCATAATTGCAAACAAAGATATGGATGGATAGAGCACTACAAGATTAACAAAGCATCCTTACGGATCATCCTCAAAAGAGGCACGGATCACTAGGAAACAACATGAACATATGGCATAATGAGATAAACAGATCAAGGACTTGGTGGAAATGCTAAGTCCCTGAAATCAGCATTACCAAGTGCCTCACTTGGCAAGCTTGTGGTAGTCACCACACACATCACAAAAATACATGGGTTGCACCTCTGGATAGATGGCAAAACATATAACAAAACACATGTAGAACTCATGGGCATATCATGCACACAATAATCATGGCAAAAATGACAAATATCTAAATGGAGCAGCAGATCTGACAATTATCTCAAGTAGCACTCTTCTAACAGCATTTCGGGCATCAAGATGAGCTCAAATGAAAATGATGCAATGGAATGAAATGATGTGCTCTCTGAGGCGAACATTTTGATATGCTATATGCTCAAATCGGAGTTACGGATGCGGAGTTACGACATGATGAATATGGGCATATGAAACGTGGGAAACTCGGGGACTTGGTAGAAATTTAGACGTCGCGAAAAAAAAAGAAAATAAAACCGGGCCGGAGGGAGTGGGCCAGCGGGGACGGAGCTGGGCCGGCTTGGCGCTGCGCTGGGCCTTGGCCCACCTAGCCGGCGACGAGGTGGCCCTCCTCCTACTCGATCCCGCCTGGATCGAGGGAGACAGGGGGCGGCGGCGCACGTCGGCGGGACGCCGGCGTCGGGGCGCGGCGTGGGGTCGCCGAAGGGTGCGAGGGAGGAGGCGAGCCCGGCGCGGGACGGAGGGGCAGGCGGCGCTGG
>NC_041384.1:243880233-243888056 GCF_002162155.2 Triticum dicoccoides | reverse complement strand
GGCGGCACGCGGAGGCGAACTGCGGCGAAGGGCGGCGCCGGCGGGATGCGGCGAGCACGACGGCGGTGGAGCTAGGCACGGGAGACCCGCCGCGGTGGCAACGCAGATCCGGGTCCGGGCGGGCCCGTGATGGGCTCGGCGGGCCGCGGGGAGAGAGAGAGGCCGGTGGGGTGAGGTGGCAGCGCGTGAGTGGATGAGAGGGGCGGCCGAGCTGACGTGGCAGCCTCTGGTTGGCCGAAGTGATGTGGCACCGGGGTGGACATGTCCGGCCGGCGCGGGAGGAAGTGTCCGGCGGCGCGCGGAGGAGTTTTTAGGGTTTGGACTACGGGATTTTCGGAAGGGATGACATATTTATAGGTAGAGGGAGCTAGGAGAGTCCAAATGAGGTGCGGTTTTCGGCCACGTGATCGTGATCGAACGACCGAGATGATGGAGGAGGTTTAGGTGGGTTTTGGGACAAAATGGAGGGGTGTTGGGCTGCAACACACACGAGGCTTTCTCGGTCCCTCGGTTAACCGTTGGAGCATCAAACGAAGTCCAAATGGTGCGAAACTTGACAGGCGGTCTAACGGTAGTAAACCAAGGCCGCTTGGCAAGTCTCGGTCCAATCCGGAAATGTTTAACCCCCACACATGAAAGGAAGGTAGAAATGACCACCGGAGGAGAACGGAGCGCCGGAATGCAAAACGGACAACGGGGAAAATGCTCGGACGCATGAGACGAACATGTATGCAAATGAAATGCACATGATGACATGATATGCAATGCATGAAACGCAAGCAATGACAAGGCAACAACAGTGAATAACTGAACGACACCTGGCACATCGGTCTCGGGGCGTTACAACACTCCACCACTATGAGAGGATCTCGTCCCGAGATCTAGAATGGCACCGGAGGGACAACGGAAAAGAAAGAGGAGAGGTAGAACTAAGTTGCTTCTTTGACAAACTAGTGAAACCAAGGAACCTCGAGAGGTTGAGCAAATTTGAAAGAAATAATACAACGAAGATGAATAAAGTTGAAAGCACCCCGTTAAGAAAGAGGAACAAGCAAGAACAAATTCGGGAAGCACTCCGGTTTAGAAGGTATGCAAGACTTGATAAGGCGAAAGGAACTTGAGCAAAAGGGCACAACACTCCGGTTAAATAGACAATAATGAAAAGAACATAATCTTTGATGAAGCGAGATGATGGTTGAAGAAAGCAACATCACAATGCCTCCGGAACAAAATAATAGAAGATAGATAATTGAAATAGGAGAATGGGCATGAAAATGCCAACTTCTGTCACAAAAGAGCTTGAAAAGGCATCTTTTAGGAAAAGGGTCGAACGGAGTTGTTGGAACACCAACAACGAAAAGAATAAGCTTGATATGGTCTTATGGAATACATCTCAAATCATGAGGTGACCACCTGCCACTCACGGGAAATGAATTGGATTGATATGAACGAGGAGACGATAAACTTATTTCACCGGGAGGATAAATGAAGAACTTGGGTCTTATATGAGCACCATAAATAGCAACAATCCTTAGGGACGGTTTTTGGTGAAATATAGCCCAAGATAATTCCAACGAAGAGATTGATGGATTTAAAGTATCTCATTCTTATCAACATGTGAATCGTGAAACACGAAGGAAAATTATCAAGACTGACATAATACCACCTCCAATGATACGGAAGAAAGGATTGCACTCCGGATTACAATATGAAGAAAAGCTTGAGCTTCTTAGGAAAGAATCTCAATGAATACTTCAAGAAGGAATTACGTCCTTGATGAACCAACATGTAGAGCCTCCATGAAAAACTCCGGTAAAGAAAAGGATAACGAAAAGAAAGAGAAGTTGGAAACACAAGGTGAAACCTCGTAATCATTTAGATGGACCTCCGTGATAAAATAATTGAGAGAGCTTTAAACTCCGGAAAAGAAAGATGAATCAAGTGAAAACGAGAATTTGATGAGCCTCCGGAATAAGGAATTAATCATTTGGGTGAATCAAGAATAAGAATTATGTTATGCGTATCCTTCGACCATTAGATTGATGACAAACGATGGATTTGGCACACTACTTATACTCGTAGAAAGGATTAAGATAGATATAGCACAAACTTGGGAAGGTCTTCAATGAACCACCGGTAGGATTGTGACAACGGATAAATTGATACGGAAGAGAAAATCTTGAACGAACCACCATAAGAAAAAAAGAACGATTAAAACATGAAGAAACACCGGGAAGAATAAGCAAATGAATGAAGAAGCTTGAGAGAATTTACATACATGAGAACGAAGCGATCACGAGCTGATAAGAGAATACTTGAATGATGCACCAGTAAGATTTGGAGTATGAGAGCTGAAAGCTGGAATGAATAATTCTGATATGATGGCCTCCAGAGAATCAAACTGAAAAGAAACCTGAATTGCTCCGGATAGGTGAAAAGAAATCTCACATTCGAAAATGATTATGAGAGGATGGTATCGAACTAGAACCACGAATCTTGAAGAGAATGGAGCAAGATTTAAAAGAAACTCTTCTTCGGTCTTCAAAATCTGAGAATTACGACGAGAAACACCATGATGAATTGTTGAGACACTCCGAAATAGAGAAGAATAGAAAAGTTGAACCAATGATGAAAAGAATTTGAAAGATCTTGGAGAAATACATATGACAGATGATGAATCATTCTTACGTCAAACTTTGAAATGGATTTGAGAATAACTCCGGTAGAAATTAGAAGAGTCAGGTAAGATCCTGGGAAGAAACCTGTGGGTTAGGGCCCACTGAAAAGAAGCACCGTTGAAAAGATTTAAAAGAGAGGATGCACCAGTAAGATTAAAAGGCTTGAATGGGATAACAGACTCAAGTTATCTTGAACACACCGGAACAAATGAATAGTGAAGAGTGGATGATTATGAGGTGCACCGGCATGATAAAACTTCTGAAACGAGGAAAAGAATATGATCAACACCAAAAGATTGAATTGAATCCATCGGAGAAGAAAACGAGTGATGAGAGACGAACTTGAAGCTCCGTTAGAATCTTCATGAGAATCACCGGATAAGAATATTGATAGAAAAGAATGGAGAGACTTCACATCAATAAGATGGATACTTGAATAAGAAATCAGAGTCCTTCAAGAAAAAGGGTGGGAGGGTGGGAAAAACAAAGGCAACTTGGCGACGGATGAAACAGACACCGTTGAGAAGAACTGGGATTGAATCTTGCGAAAGTTGACAAGATTGGATCCACTTGAAGAGAGACAAATCGGTTCAAAAGGATTGACAAGATAGACTCGATAATCAAGAAGGATTAGTATTCACATAGGAATATGAGAACACCACTTGGAAAAGGTATGGAATCAACATTTGACTTCGAAGCAACTCGAATACCACAACTCAAAAGCAAAACAAAGGATTGGCTTGCGGAATAAGCCGGAACAAACATATGATAGAGATTTCATCCGAAGTTTTCGTGGTGGGGCCTACACGGGCTCGATCATACAGCACCATCATGTACAAGGCAGTGCACATGACATACGAAGCGTCCCCGAGTCGGCATAGCCAAGGACTCTTTAAGACACAAGGAGACCACTGTAAAATCGACCGTGAATAGGCGGACCACTAGACGTCGAACCCCAATTTCATATCATACATCTGTCGGAAAGATATCCTAAGAGCTACTTGAATTCCCACTTATAAACTCCCGAAATTTCCAGTTATGCAATCGGGTGTTGGGGATACAGGGGAAGCATAATATCTCACCCAAAACTAGAAAATCCTACATCCAGTTGTATCCATCCGTCAACACATAACCAAGAAACCTTCGGAAATCATCTACCTCAACCTTCGAAAAGCATCCATTATACAAGTTATGGCAATACTCCCGAACTCCCGCCCCAGTACTGGGTGGCGTCGAGGTTATCTCACCAACTAACTGCATAAAAGAGATTTTCGATGTCGGTGAAACTAAACTCAGGTATTCCAGAACTGCAACGATAAAATTATGATGACAACACCTCGGAGCTCAACTCCCCGGGACACTTCTACAAAACCCCTGACAGGAGGCACCAAGACAATGTTCTCGTCATAAAACCATCGGAACGATTCGAAGATACCCGCGTGACCCTAAATTTTTTTTAGTGAAAATTGAGAAGAGAAGAGTCAAAACTCTACGTCAGGATGCCTTACCAGAGCGATGAGGAGACTGGGAAGTAAAAGAATTCCTAAACTCTCTGATATATAATTCCTAAATGACTCAAAACATTTTTCTAGACACAACTCGGCTGCTAAAAACGATCAAGCAATGGGGCTCCTAAGGTCGGGGAAGGCTCTGATTACCAACTTGTAACGCCCTCGATGTGGCTATATCTCCCACGTGTCGAAGCGCGACTTAGAGGCATAACCGCATTGAAAGCAATGTCGCAAGTGAGGTAATCTTCACACAACCCATGTAATACATAAGGGAAAGAGATACATAGTTGGCTTACAATCGCCACTTCACACAATTACACGAATAAAGCATTACATCAACCGGATACAATCAAGGTCCGACTACGGAACCAAAATAAAAGAAGACTACCCCAAATGCTACACAGATCCCCGATTGTCCCGACTGGGCTCCACTACTGATCAACTGGAAAACGGAACAACATAAAGAACAAGATCTTCAACGAGCTCCTCCTTGAGCTCGGTTGCGTCATCTGCACGGTATCCTCGGCACCTGCAAGCTGGTTTTGGGAGTAAATTGTGAGCCACGGGGACTCAGCAATCTCACACCCTCGCGATCAAGACTATTTAAGCTTATGGGTAAGGTAAAGGTATGAGGTGGAGCTGCAGCAAGCGACTAGCATATATGGTGGCTAACATACGCAAATGAGAGCGAGAAGAGAAGGCAAAAGCATGGTCAAAAATCTATGATCAAGAAGTGATCCAAGAGCAACCTACATCAAACATAACTCCAACACCGTGTTCACTTCCCGTACTCCGCCGGAAAGAGACCATCACGGTTACACACGCGGTTGATGCATTTTAATTAAGGTCAAACTTCAGGTTTCCTACAAACGGACGTTAACAAATTCCCATCTGCCCATAACCGCGGGCATGGCTTTCGAAAGTTCAAAACCCTGCAGGGGTGTCCCAACTTAGCCCATGACAAGCTCTCACGGTAATGAAGGAATATACCTTCTCCCGAGACATTCCGATCAGAGTCGGTATCCCGGTTCCTCAAGACATCGTCGACAATGGTAAAACAAGTCCAGCAAAGCCGCCCGATGCGCCGACATCCTAATGGGAGCTGCACATATCTCGTTCTCAGGGCAACACCGGATGAGACATCCTACGAGTAAAACCAGCCCTCAAGTTTCCCCGAGGTGGCCCCGCAGTCTACTCAGTTCAGACCAACACTTAGACCAGCACTGGCCCGGGGGGGGGGTAAAATAAGATGACCCTTGGGCTGGCCTAACCCAAGGGAAAAAGGCTAGGTGGCGAATGATGAAACCAAGGTTGGGCCTTACTGGAGGAGTTTTATACAAAGCGAACTGTCAAGGGGTTCCCGTTACACCCAACCGCGTAAGGGACGCAAAAATCCGGGAACATAACACTGATATGATGTAAACTAGGGCGGCAAGAGTGGAACAAAACACCAGGCGTAAGGCCGAGCCTTCCACCCTTTACCAAGTATATAGATGTATTAATTAAATAAGATATATTGTGATATCCCAACAAGTAAATGTGTTCCAACAAGGAACAACATCTCCATGTTCCAACAAGGAACAAACTTCAATCTTCACCTGCAACTAACAAGGCAATAAGAGAGGCTGAGCAAAAGCGATAACATAGCCAAACAACGGTTTGCTAGGACAAGGTGGGTTAGAGGCTTGGTTCAACAATATGGGAGGCATGATAAGCAAGTGGTAGGTATCGCAGCATAGGCATAGCAAAAGAGCGAGCAACTAAGCAAGCAAAGATAGAAGTGATTTCGAGGGTATGGTCATCTTGCCTGAAATCCCGCAAGGAAGAAGAACGAGTCCATGAAGAAGACAAACGAATGTAGACGAACAGGTCCTCACAAACGCGACGTTACCGGAATCAACCCGAAGAAGCAACACCGGAAAGAAGCACACAACATAGTAAACAACCAACACATGAACATGGTATGATATGCGGGATGCGGTATGCGATGCTTATGCATGATTTGCAAGGGAACGAAAGAACCTGGCCTTAACTTGGAAATCCAAGTGTGCCACTGGAAATAGGAGATGAAATCGCTTGAAAACGATATAAAGAACGCCGGAATCGGAGTTACGGTTTGGAAATGGCAAGCGATTCAAATATGGCACCGGTCTACGATTTACAGCAAGTAGCCATCTAAATGCAACAAGAAGAACATGCTACAGCACTCAAACATGACAACAAAATACATGGCAGGGATCCATTCATGATTCTTAACAAAAGACTAGCACTGAGCTACGGCCAATTCATCCATTAACAGGTTCAAACAAGCATGACAAAAATGCATATGGTAAACAGATTTCAGACTTAGTGAAATTAACACTTGTCTGGAATTTCAGATCAGATAGCACCCTTTGGAGCAACAAAACTACATGCTATAGGACCTGAACATGGCAAAGTAAAACATGGCATGGAGCTACTCAAAAAGCTTAACAAAAGTCCCTTAGTGACCTTGAGCCAAAAGGGATCAGAAAACACATTTGCAAGCATGTGAATATGGCAAAATGTAATCAGTTTCCAGACTTAAGTGAAAACTGGAGCATGCTGGAAACAGGTATCAAGTAGGCATGTTTACGAGCTCGATGCACTCACTACGGAGCAGGTCATGATAATCTAAGCATACACCAATCAAGAATACACAAAATTCAAGCTAGACATGATAATAACAATAACATAGAATGCACGGATCAACTACAACATCCTCGGCAAAATCGCTAACAAGTAGACAATCTGCCCAGATTCACGAAATGACAAAAGTAGAGCTCGATTGACTCAAGCTAGGGTGCTCCATAATTGCAAACAAAGACATGGATGGATAGAGCACTACAAGATTAACAAAGCATCCTTACGGATCATCCTCAAAAGAGGCAAGGATCACTAGGAAACAACATGAACATATGGCATAATGAGATAAACACATCAAGGACTTAGTGGAAATGCTAAGTCCCTGAAATCAGCATTACCAAGTGCCTCACTTGGCAAGCTTGTGCTAGTCACCACACACATCACAAAAATACATGGGTTGCACCTCTGGATAGATGGCAAAACATATAACAAAACACATGTAGAACTCATGGGCATATCATGCACACAATAATCATGGCAAAAATGACAAATATCTAAATGGAGCAGCAAATCTGACAATTATCTCAAGTAGCACTCTTCTAACAGCATTTCGGGCATCAAGATGAGCTCAAATGAAAATGATGCAATGGAATGAAATGATGTGCTCTCTGAGGCGAACATTTTGATATGCTATATGCTCAAATCGGAGTTACGGATGCAGAGTTACGACATGATGAATATGGGCATATGAAACGTGGGAAACTCGGGGACTTGGTAGAAATTTAGACGTCGCGAAAAAAAGAAAATATAAACCGGGCCGGAGGGAGTGGGCCAGCGGGGACGGAGCTGGGCCGGCTTGGCGCTGTGCTGGGCCTTGGCCCACCTGGCCGGCGACGAGGTGGCCCTCCTCCTCCTCGATCCCGCCTGGATCGAGGGAGACAGGGGGCGGCGGCGCACGTCGGCGGGACGCGGGCATCGGGGCACGGCGTGGGGTCGCCGGAGGGCGCGAGGGAGGAGGCGAGCCCGGCGC
>NC_041384.1:243816588-243879686 GCF_002162155.2 Triticum dicoccoides | reverse complement strand
GGCGACCCGAGGCGGCGAACGGACGGGCGGCAACGCGGAAAGGCGGGGCGGCGCGCGGAGGCAAACTGCGGCGAAGGGCGGCGCCGGCGGGATGCGGCGAGCACGACGGCGGTGGAGCTAGGCACGGGAGACCCGCCGCGGTGGCGGCGCAGATCCGGGTCCGGGCGGGCCCGTGATGGGCTCGGCGGGCCGCGGGGAGAGAGAGAGGCCGGCGGGGTGAGGTGGCAGCGCGTGAGTGGATGAGAGGGGCGGCCGAGCTGACGTGGCAGCCTCTAGTAGGCCGAAGTGATGTGGAACCGGGGTGGACATGTCCGGCCGGCGCGGGAGGAAGTGTCCGGCGGCGCGCGGAGGAGTTTTTAGGGTTTGGACTACGGGATTTTCGGAAGGGATGGCATATTTATAGGTAGAGGGAGCTAGGAGAGTCCAAATGAGGTGCGGTTTTCGGCCACGCGATCGTGATCGAACGACCAAGATGATGGAGGAGGTTTAGGTGGGTTTTGGGCCAAAATGGAGGGGTGTTGGGCTGCAACACACACGAGGCCTTCTCAGTCCCTCGGTTAACCGTTGGAGCATCAAACGAAGTCCAAATGGTGCGAAACTTGACAGGCGGTCTAACGGTAGTAAACCAAGGCCGCTTGGCAAGTCTCGGTCCAATCCGGAAATGTTTAACCCCCACACATGAAAGAAAGGTAGAAATGACCACCGGAGGAGAACGGAGCACCGGAATGCAAAACAGACAACGGGGAAAATGCTCAGACGCATGAGACGAACATGTATGCAAATGAAATGCACATGATGACATGATATGCAATGCATGACACGCAAGCAATGACAAGGCAACAACAGTGAATAACTGAACGACACCTGACACATCGGTCTCGGGGCGTTACAACACTCCACCACTATGAGAGGATCTCGTCCCGAGATCTAGAATGGCACCGGAGGGACAACGGAAAAGAAAGAGGAGAGGTAGAACTAAGTTGCTTCTTTGACAAACTAGTGAAACCAAGGAACCTCGAGAGGTTGAGCAAATTTGAAAGAAATAATACAATGAAGATGAATAAAGTTGAAAGCACCCCGTTAAGAAAGAGGAACAAGCAAGAACAAATTCGGGAAGCACTCCGGTTTAGAAGGTATGCAAGACTTGATAAGGCGAAAGGAACTTGAGCAAAAGGGCACAACACTCCGGTTAAATAGACAATAATGAAAAGAACATAATCTTTGATGAAGCGAGATGATGGTTGAAGAAAGCAACATCACAATGCCTCCGGAACAAAATAATAGAAGATAGATAATTGAAATAGGAGAATGGGCATGAAAATGCCAACTTCTGTCACAAAAGAGCTTGAAAAGGCATCTTTTAGGAAAAGGGTCGAACGGAGTTGTTGGAACACCAACAACGAAAAGAATAAGCTTGATATGGTCTTATGGAATACATCTCAAATCATGAGGTGACCACCTGCCACTCACGGGAAATGAATTGGATTGATATGAACGAGGAGACGATAAACTTATTTCACCGGGAGGATAAATGAAGAACTTGGGTCTTATATGAGCACCATAAATAGCAACAATCCTTAGGGACGGTTTTTGGTGAAATATAGCCCAAGATAATTCCAACGAAGAGATTGATGGATTTAAAGTATCTCATTCTTATCAACATGTGAATCATGAAACACGAAGGAAAATTATCAAGAATGACATGATACCACCTCCAATGATACGGAAGAAAGGATTGCACTCCGGATTACAATATGAAGAAAAGCTTGAGCTTCTTAGGAAAGAATCTCAATGAATACTTCGAGAAGGAATTACGCCCTTGATGAACCAACATGTAGAGCCTCCATGAAAAACTCCGGTAAAGAAAAGGATAACGAAAAGAAAGAGAAGTTGGAAACACAAGGTGAAACCTCGTAATCATTTAGATGGACCTCCGTGATAAAATAATTGAGAGAGCTTTAAACTCCGGAAAAGAAAGATGAATCAAGTGAAAACGAGAATTTGATGAGCCTCCGGAATAAGGAATTAATCATTTGGGTGAATCAAGAATAAGAATTACGTTATGCGTATCCTTCGACCATTAGATTGATGACAAACGATGGATTTGGCACACTACTTATACTCATAGAAAGGATTAAGATAGATATAGCACAAACTTGGTAAGGTCTTCAACGAACCACCGGTAGGATTGTGACAACGGATAAATTGATACGGAAGAGAAAATATTGAACGAACCACCATAAGAAAAAAAGAACGATTAAAACATGAAGAAACACCGGGAAGAATAAGCAAATGAATGAAGAAGCTTGAGAGAATTTAGATACATGAGAACGAAGCGATCACGAGCTGATAAGAGAATACTTGAATGATGCACCAGTAAGATTTGGAGTATGAGAGCTGAAAGATGGAATGAATAATTCTGATATGATGGCCTCCAGAGAATCAAACTGAAAAGAAACCTGAATTGCTCCGGATAGGTGAAAAGAAATCTCACATTCGAAAATGATTATGAGAGGATGGTCTCGAACTAGAACCACAAATCTTGAAGAGAATGGAGCAAGATTTAAAACAAACTCTTCTTCGGTCTTCAAAATCTGAGAATTACGACGAGAAACACCATCATGAATTGTTGAGACACTCCGGAATAGAGAAGAATAGAAAAGTTGAACCAATGATGAAAAGAATTTGAAAGATCTTGGAGAAATACATATGACAGATGATGAATCATTCTTATCTCAAACTTTGAAATGGATTTGAGAATAACTGCGGTAGAAATTAGAAGAGTCAGGTAAGATCCTGGGAAGAAACCTGTGGGTTAGGGCCCACTGAAAAGAAGCACCGTTGAAAAGATTTAAAAGAGATGATGCACCGGTAAGATTAAAAGGCTTGAATGGGATAACAGACTCAAGATATCTTGAACACACCGGAACAAATGAATAGTGAAGAGTGGATAATTATGAGGTGCACCGGCATGATAAAACTTCTGAAATGATGAAAAGGATATGATCAACACCAAAAGCTTGAATTGAATCCATCGAAGAAGAAAACGAGTGATGAGAGACGAACTTGAAGCTCCGTTAGAATCTTCATGAGAATCACCGGATAAGAATATTGATAGAAAAGAATGGAGAGACTTCACATCAATAAGATGGATACTTGAATAAGAAATCTGAGTCCTTCAAGAAAAAGGGTGGGAGGGTGGGAAAAACAAAGGCAACTTGGAGACGGATGAAACAGACACCGTTGAGAAGAACTGGGATTGAATCTTGCGAAAGTTGACAAGATTGGATCCACTTGAAGAGAGACAAACCGGTTGAAAAGGATTGACAAGACAGACTCGATAATCAAGAAGGATTAGTATTCACATAGGAATATGAGAACACCACTTGGAAAAGGTATGGAATCAACATTTGACTTCGAAGCAACTCGAATACCACAACTCAAAAGCAAAACAAAGGATTGGCTTGCGGAATAAGCCGGAACAAACATATGATAGAGATTTCGTCCGAAGTTTTCGTGGTGGGGCCTACACGGGCTCGATCATACAGCACCATCATGTACAAGGCAGTGCACATGACATACGAAGCGTCCCCGAGTTGGCATAGCCAAGGACTCTTTAAGACACAAGGAGACCACTGTAAAATCGACCGTGAATAGGCGGACCACTAGACGTCGAACCCCAATTTCATATCATACATCTGTCGGAAAGATATCCTAAGAGCTACTTGAATTCCCACTTATAAACTCCCGAAATTTCCGGTTATGCAATCGGGTGTTGGGGATACAGGGGAAGCATAATATCTCACCCAAAACTAGAAAATCCTACATCCAGCTGTATCCATCCTTCAACACATAACCAAGAAACCTTCGGAAATCATCTACCTCAACCTTCGAAAAGCATCCATTATACAAGTTATGGCAATACTCCCGAACTCCTGCCCCAGTACTGGGTGGCGTCGAGGTTATCTCACCAACTAACTGCATAAAAGAGATTTTCGATGTCGGCGAAACTAAACTCAGGTATTCCAGAACTGCAATGATAAAATTATGATGACAACACCTCGGAGCTCAACTCCCCGGGACACTTCCACAAAACCCCTGACAGGAGGCACCAAGACAATGTTCTCGTCATAAAACCATCGGAACGATTCGAAGATACCCGCGTGAACCTAATTTTTTTTTAGTGAAATTTGAGAAGAGAAGAGTCAAAACTCTACGTCAGGATGCCTTACCAGAGCGATGAGGAGACTGGGAAGTAAAAGAATTCCTAAACTCTCTGATATATAATTCCTAAATGACTCAAAACATTTTTCTAGACACAACTCGGCTGCTAAAAACGATCAAGCAATGTGGCTCCTAAGGTCGGGGAAGGCTCTGATTACCAACTTTTAACGCCCTCGATGTGGCTATATCTCCCACGTGTCGAAGCACGACTTAGAGGCATAACCGCATTGAAAGCAATGTCGCAAGTGAGGTAATCTTCACACAACCCATGTAATACATAAGGGAAAGAGATACATAGTTGGCTTACAATCGCCACTTCACACAATTACATGAATAAAGCATTACATCAACCGGATACAATCAAGGTCCGACTACGGAACCAAAATAAAAGAATACTACCCCAAATGCTACACAGATCCCCGATCGTCCCGACTGGGCTCCACTACTGATCAACTGGAAAACGGAACAACATAAAGGACAAGATCTTCAACGAGCTCCTCCTTGAGCTCGGTTGCGTCATCTGCACGGTATCCTCGGCACCTGCAAGCTGGTTTTGGGAGTAAACTGTGAGCCACGGGGACTCAGCAATCTCGCACCCTCGCGATCAAGACTATTTAAGCTTATGGGTAAGGTAAAGGTATGAGGTGGAGCTGCAGCAAGCGACTAGCATATATGGTGGCTAACATACGCAAATGAGAGCGAGAAGAGAAGGCAAAATCATGGTCGAAAATCTATGATCAAGAAGTGATCCAAGAGCAACCTACATCAAACATAACTCCAACACCGTGTTCACTTCCCGGACTCCGCCGGAAAGAGACCATCACGGTTACACACGCGGTTGATGCATTTTAATTAAGGTCAAACTTCAGGTTTCCTACAAACGGACGTTAACATATTCCCATCTGCTCATAACCGCGGGCACGGCTTTCGAAAGTTCAAAACCCTGCAGGGGTGTCCCAACTTAGCCCATGACAAGCTCTCACGGTAATGAAGGAATAGACCTTCTCCCGAGACATTCTGATCAGACTCGGTATCCCGGTTCCTCAAGACATCCTCGACAATGGTAAAACAAGTCCAGCAAAGCCGCCCGATGCGCCGACATCCTGATGGGAGCTGCACATATCTCGTTCTCAGGGCAACACCGGATGAGACATCCTACGAGTAAAACCAGCCCTCAAGTTTCCCCGAGGTGCCCCCACAGTCTACTCAGTTCAGACCAACACTTAGACAAGCACTGGCCCGGGGGGGGGGGGTAAAATAAGATGACCCTTGGGCTGGCCTAACCCAAGGGAAAAAGGCTAGGTGGCGAATGATAAAACCAAGGTTGGGCCTTACTGGAGGAGTTTTATACAAAGCGAACTGTCAAGGGGTTCCCGTTACACCCAACCGCGTAAGGGACGCAAAAATCCGGGAACATAACACCGATATGACGTAAACTAGGGCGGCAAGAGTGGAACAAAACACCAGGCGTAAGGCCGAGCCTTCCACCCTTTACCAAGTATATAGATGCATTAATTAAATAAGATATATTGTGATATCCCAACAAGTAAACGTGTTCCAACAAGGAACAACATCTCCATGTTCCAACAAGGAACAAACTTCAATCTTCACCTGCAACTAACAACGCTATAAGAGAGGCTGAGCAAAAGCGGTAACATAGCCAAACAACGGTTTGCTAGGACAAGGTGGGTTAGAGGCTTGGTTCAACAATATGGGAGGCATGATAAGCAAGTGGTAGGTATCGCAGCATAGGCATAGCAAAAGAGCGAGCAACTAAGCAAGCAAAGATAGAAGTGATTTCGAGGGTATGGTCATCTTGCCTGAAATCCCGCAAGGAAGAAGAATGAGTCCATGAAGAAGACAAACAAACGTAGACGAACGGGTCCTCACAAACGCGACGTTACCGGAATCAACCCGAAGAAGCAACACCGGAAAGAAGCACACAACATAGTAAACAACCAACACATGAACATGGTATGATATGCGGGATGCGGTATGCGATGCTTATGCATGACTTGCAAGGGAACGAAAGAACCTGGCCTTAACATGGAAATCCAAGTGTGCCACTGGAAATATGAGATGAAATCGCTTGAAAACGATATAAAGAACGCCGGAATCGGAGTTACGGTTTGGAAATGGCAAGCGATTCAAATATGGCACCGGTCTACGATTTACAGCAAGTAGCCATCTAAATGCAACAAGAAGAACATGCTACAGCACCCAAACATGACAACAAAATACATGGCAGGGATCCATTCATGATGCTTAACAAAAGAGTAGCACTGAGCTACGGCCAATTCATCCATTAACAGGTTCAAACAAGCATGGCAAAAATGCATATGGTAAACAGATTTCAGACTTAGTGAAATTAACACTTGTCTGGAATTTCAGATCAGATAGCACTCTTTGGAGCAACAAAACTACATGCTATAGGACCTGAACATGGCAAAGTAAAACATGGCATGGAGCTACTCAAAAAGCTTAACTAAAGTCCCTTAGTGACCTTGAGCCAAAAGGGATCAGAAAACACATTTGCAAGCATGTGAACATGGCAAAACGTAATCAGTTTCCAGACTTAGTGAAAACTGGAGCATGCTGAAAACAGATATCAAGTAGGCATGTTTACGAGCTCGATGCACTCACTACGGAGCAAGTCATGATAATCTAAGCATACACCCATCAAGAATACACAAAATGCAAGCTAGACATGGCAATAACAATAACATAGCATGCACGGATCAACTACAACATCCTCGGCAAAATCGCTAACAAGTAGACAATCTGCCCAGATTCACGAAATGACAAAAGTAGAGCTCGATTGACTCAAGCTAGGGTGCTCCATAATTGCAAACAAAGACATGGATGGATAGAGCACTACAAGATTAACAAAGCATCCTTACGGATCATCCTCAAAAGAGGCAAGGATCACTAGGAAACAACATGAACATATGGCATAATGAGATAAACACATCAAGGACTTAGTGGAAATGCTAAGTCCCTGAAATCAGCATTACCAAGTGCCTCACTTGGCAAGCTTGTGCTAGTCACCACACACATCACAAAAATACATGGGTTGCACCTCTGGATAGATGGCAAAACATATAACAAAACACATGTAGAACTCATGGGCATATCATGCACACAATAATCATGGCAAAAATGACAAATATCTAAATGGAGCAGCAGATCTGACAATTATCTCAAGTAGCACTCTTCTAACAGCATTTCGGGCATCAAGATGAGCTCAAATGAAAATGATACAATGGAATGAAATGATGTGCTCTCTGAGTCGAACATTTTGATATGCTATATGCTCAAATCGGAGTTACGGATGCGGAGTTACGACATGATGAATATGGGCATATGAAACGTGGGAAACTCGGGGACTTGGTAGAAATTTAGACGTCGTGAAAAAAAAGAAAATATAAACCGGGCCGGAGGGAGTGGGCCAGCGGGGACGGAGCTGGGCCGGCTTGGCGCTGCGCTGGGCCTTGGCCCACCTGGCCGGCGACGAGGTGGCCCTCCTCCTCCTCGATCCCGCCTGGATCGAGGGAGACAGGGGGCGGCGGCGCACGTCGGCGGGACGCCGGCGTCGGGGCACCGCGTGGGGTCACCGGAGGGCGCGAGGGAGGAGGCGAGCCCGGCGCGGGACGGAGGGGCAGGCGGCGCCGGCGCGAGGAGCGGCGACCCGAGGCAGCGAACGGACGGGCGGCGGCGCGGAAAGGCGGGGCGGCGCGCAGAGGCGAACTGCGGCGAAGGGTGGCGCCGGCGGGATGCGGCGAGCATGACAGCGGTGGAGCTAGGCACGGGAGACCCACCGCGGTGGCGGCGCAGATCCGGGTCTGGGCGGGCCCGTGATGGGCTCGGCGGGCCGCGGGGAGAGAGAGAGGCCGGCGGGGTGAGGTGGCAGCGCGTGAGTGGATGAGAGGGGCGGCCGAGCTGACGTGGCAGCCTCTGGTTGGCCGAAGTGATGTGGAACCGGGGTGCACATGTCCGGCCGGCGCGGGAGGAAGTGTCCGGCGGCGCGCGGAGGAGTTTTTAGGGTTTGGACTACGGGATTTTCGGAAGGGATGACATATTTATAGGTAGAGGGAGCTAGGAGAGTCCAAATGAGGTGCGGTTTTTGGCCACGCGATCATGATCGAACGACCAAGATGATGGAGGAGGTTTAGGTGGGTTTTGGGCCAAAATGGATGGGTGTTGGGCTGCAACACACACGAGGCCTTCTCGGTCCCTCGGTTAACCGTTGGAGCATCAAACAAAGTCCCAATGGTGCGAAACTTGACAGGCGGTCTAACGGTAGTAAACCAAGGCCGCTTGGCAAGTCTCGGTCCAATCCGGAAATGTTTAACCCCCACACATGAAAGAAAGGTAGAAATGACCACCGAAGGAGAACGGAGCGCCGGAATGCAAAACGGACAACGGGGAAAAATGCTCGGACGCATGAGACGAACATGCATGCAAATGAAATGCACATGATGACATGATATGCAATGCATGACACGCAAGCAATGACAAGGCACCAACGGTGAATAACTGAACGACACCTGGCACATCGGTCTCGGGGCGTTACAACACTCCACCACTATGAGAGGATCTCGTCCCGAGATCTAGAATGGCACCGGAGGGACAACGGAAAAGAAAGGGAGAGGTAGAACTAAGTTGCTTCTTTGAAAAACTAGTGAAACCAAGGAACCTCGAGAGGTTGAGCAAATTTGAAAGAAAGAATACGACGAAGATGAATAAAGTTGAAAGCACCCCGTTAAGAAAGAGGAACAAGTAAGAACAAATTCGGGAAGCACTCCGGTTTAGAAGGTATGCAAGACTTGATAAGGCGAAATGAACTTGAGCAAAAGGGCACAACACTCCGGTTAAATAGACAATCATGAAAAGAACATAATCTTTGATGAAGCGAGATGATGGTTGAAGAAAGCAACATCACAATGCCTCCGGAACAAAAGAATAGAAGATAGATAATTGAAATAGGAGAATGGGGATGAAAATGCCAACTTCTGTCACAAAAGAGCTTGAAAAGGCATCTTTTTGGAAAAGGGTCGAACGGAGTTGTTGGAACACCAACAACGAAAAGAATAAGCTTGATATGGTCTTATGGAATACATCTCAAATCATGAGGTGACCACCTGCCACTCACGGGAAATGAATTGGATTGATATGAACGAGGAGACGATAAACTTATTTCACCGGGAGGATAAATGAAGAACTTGGGTCTTATATGAGCACCATAAATAGCAACAATCCTTAGGGACGGTTTTTGGTGAAATATAGCCCAAGATAATTCCAACGAAGAGATTGATGGATTTAAAGTATCTCATTCTTATCAACATGTGAATCATGAAACACGAAGGAAAATTATCAAGAATGACATAATACCACCTCCAATGATATGGAAGAAAGGATTGCACTCCGGATTACAATATGAAGAAAAGCTTGAGCTTCTTAGGAAAGAATCTCAATGAATACTTCGAGAAGGAATTACGCCCTTGATGAACCAACATGTAGAGCCTCCATGAAAAACTCCGGTAAAGAAAAGGATAACGAAAAGAAAGAGAAGTTGGAAACACAAGGTGAAACCTCGTAATCATTTAGATGGACCTCCGTGATAAAATAATTGAGAGAGCTTTAAACT
The DNA here is from genome assembly GCF_002162155.2 of Triticum dicoccoides. Taxonomy (NCBI): domain Eukaryota; kingdom Viridiplantae; phylum Streptophyta; class Magnoliopsida; order Poales; family Poaceae; genus Triticum; species Triticum dicoccoides. Next base: position 243,869,815 of record NC_041384.1, on the reverse strand, counting down.
CCGGAAAAGAAAGATGAATCAAGTGAAAACGAGAATTTGATGAGCCTCCGGAATAAGGAATTAATCATTTGGGTGAATCAAGAATAAGAATTACGTTATGCGTATCCTTCGACCATTAGATTGATGACAAACGATGGATTTGGCACACTACTTATACTCATAGAAAGGATTAAGATAGATATAGCACAAACTTGGTAAGGTCTTCAATGAACCACCGGTAGGATTGTGACAACGGATAAATTGATACGGAAGAGAAAATATTGAACGAACCACCATAAGAAAAAAAGAACGATTAAAACATGAAGAAACACCGGGAAGAATAAGCAAATGAATGAAGAAGCTTGAGAGAATTTAGATACATGAGAACGAAGCGATCACGAGCTGATAAGAGAATACTTGAATGATGCACCAGTAAGATTTGGAGTATGAGAGCTGAAAGATGGAATGAATAATTCTGATATGATGGCCTCCAGAGAATCAAACTGAAAAGAAACCTGAATTGCTCCGGATAGGTGAAAAGAAATCTCACATTCGAAAATGATTATGAGAGGATGGTCTCGAACTAGAACCACAAATCTTGAAGAGAATGGAGCAAGATTTAAAACAAACTCTTCTTCGGTCTTCAAAATCTGAGAATTACGACGAGAAACACCATCATGAATTGTTGAGACACTCCGGAATAGAGAATAATAGAAAAGTTGAACCAATGATGAAAAGAATTTGAAAGATCTTGGAGAAATACATATGACAGATGATGAATCATTCTTATGTCAAACTTTGAAATGGATTTGAGAATAACTGCGGTAGAAATTAGAAGAGTCAGGTAAGATCCTGGGAAGAAACCTGTGGGTTAGGGCCCACTGAAAAGGAGCACCGTTGAAAAGATTTAAAAGAGATGATGCACCGGTAAGATTAAAAGGCTTGAATGGGATAACAGACTCAAGATATCTTGAACACACCGGAACAAATGAATAGTGAAGAGTGGATAATTATGAGGTGCACCGGCATGATAAAACTTCTGAAATGAGGAAAAGGATATGATCAACACCAAAAGCTTGAATTGAATCCATCGAAGAAGAAAACGAGTGATGAGAGATGAACTTGAAGCTCCGTTAGAATCTTCATGAGAATCACCGGATAAGAATATTGATAGAAAAGAATGGAGAGACTTCACATCAATAAGATGGATACTTGAATAAGAAATCTGAGTCCTTCAAGAAAAAGGGTGGGAGGGTGGGAAAAACAAAGGCAACTTGGAGACGGATGAAACAGACACCGTTGAGAAGAACTGGGATTGAATCTTGCGAAAGTTGACAAGATTGGATCCACTTGAAGAGAGACAAACCGGTTGAAAAGGATTGACAAGACAGACTCGATGATCAAGAAGGATTAGTATTCACATAGGAATATGAGAACACCACTTGGAAAAGGTATGGAATCAACATTTGACTTCGAAGCAACTCGAATACCACAACTCAAAAGCAAAACAAAGGATTGGCTTGCGGAATAAGCCGGAACAAACATATGATAGAGATTTCGTCCGAAGTTTTCGTGGTGGGGCCTACACGGGCTCGATCATACAGCACCATCATGTACAAGGCAGTGCACATGACATACGAAGCGTCCCCGAGTCGGCATAGCCAAGGACTCTTTAAGACACAAGGAGACCACTGTAAAATCGACCGTGAATAGGCGGACCACTAGACGTCGAACCCCAATTTCATATCATACATCTGTCGGAAAGATATCCTAAGAGCTACTTGAATTCCCACTTATAAACTCCCGAAATTTCCGGTTATGCAATCGGGTGTTGGGGATACAGGGGAAGCATAATATCTCACCCAAAAGTAGCAAATCCTACATCCAGCTGTATCCATCCTTCAACACATAACCAAGAAACCTTCGGAAATCATCTACCTCAACCTTCGAAAAGCATCCATTATACAAGTTATGGCAATACTCCCGAACACCCGCCCCAGTACTGGGTGGCATCGAGGTTATCTCACCAACTAACTACATAAAAGAGATTTTCGATGTCGGCGAAACTAAACTCAGGTATTCCAGAACTGCAACGATAAAATTATGATGACAACACCTCGGAGCTCAACTCCCCGGGACACTTCCACAAAACCCCTGACAGGAGGCACCAAGACAATGTTCTCGTCATAAAACCATCAGAACGATTCGAAGATACCCGCGTGACCCTAATTTTTTTTAGTGAAATTTGAGAAGAGAAGAGTCAAAACTCTACGTCAGGTTGCCTTACCAGAGCGATGAGGAGACTGGGAAGTAAAAGAATTCCTAAACTCTCTGATATGTAATTCCTAAATGACTCAAAACATTTTTCTAGACACAACTCGGCTGCTAAAAACGATCAAGCAATGGGGCTCCTAAGGTAGGGGAAGGCTCCGATTACCAACTTGTAACGCCCTCGATGTGGCTATATCTCCCACGTGTCGAAGCACGACTTAGAGGCATAACCGCATTGAAAGCAATGTCGCAAGTGAGGTAATCTTCACACAACCCATGTAATACATAAGGGAAAGAGATACATAGTTGGCTTACAATCGCCACTTCACACAATTACATGAATAAAACATTACATCAACCGGATACAATCAAGGTCCGACTACGGAACCAAAATAAAAGAAGACTACCCCAAATGCTACATAGATCCCCGATCGTCCCGACTGGGCTCCACTACTGAATAACTGGAAAACGGAACAACATAAAGAACAAGATCTTCAACGAGCTCCTCCTTGAGCTCGGTTGTGTCATCTGCACGGTATCCTCGGCACCTGCAAGCTGGTTTTGGGAGTAAACTGTGAGCCACGGGGACTCAGCAATCTCGCACCCTCGCGATCAAGACTATTTAAGCTTATGGGTAAGGTAAAGGTATGAGGTGGAGCTGCAGCAAGCGACTAGCATATATGGTGGCTAACATACGCAAATGAGAGCGAGAAGAGAAGGCAAAAGCATGGTCGAAAGTCTATGATCAAGAAGTGATCCTAGAGCAACCTACATCAAACATAACTCCAACACCGTGTTCACTTCCCGGACTCCGCCGGAAAGAGACCATCACGATTACACACGCGGTTGATGCATTTTAATTAAGGTCAAACTTCTGGTTTTCTACAACCGGATGTTAACAAATTCCCATCTGCCCATAACCGCGGGCACGGCTTTCGAAAGTTCAAAACCCTGCAGGGGTGTCCCAACTTAGCCCATCACAAGCTCTCACGATCAATGAAGGAATAGACCTTCTCCCGAGACATTCCGATTAGACTCGGTATCCCGGTTCCTCAAGACATCCTCGACAATGGTAAAACAAGTCCAGCAAAGCCGCCCGATGCGCCGACATCCTGATGGGAGCTGCACATATCTCGTTCTCAGGGCAACACCGGATGAGACATCCTACGAGTAAAACCAGCCCTCAAGTTTCCCCGAGGTGGCCCCGCAGTCTACTCAGTTCGGACCAACACTTAGACAAGCACTGGCCCGGGGGGGGGGGGTTAAAATAAGAAGACCCTTGGGCTGGCCTAACCCAAGGGAAAAAGGCTAGGTGGCGAATGATAAAACCAAGGTTGGGCCTTACTGGTGGAGTTTTATACAAAGCGAACTGTCAAGGGGTTCCCGTTACACCCAACCGCGTAAGGGACGCAAAAATCTGGGAACATAACACCGATATGACGTAAACTAGGGCGGCAAGAGTGGAACAAAACACCAGGCGTAAGGCCGAGCCTTCCACCCTTTACCAAGTATATAGTTGCATTAATTAAATAAGATATATTGTGATATCCCAACAAGTAAACATGTTCCAACAGGAACAACATCTCCATGTTCCAACAAGGAACAAACTTCAATCTTCACCTGCAACTAACAACGCTATAAGAGAGGCTGAGCAAAAGCGGTAACATAGCTAAACAACGGTTTGCTAGGACAAGGTGGGTTAGAGGCTTGGTTCAACAATATGGGAGGCATGATAAGCAAGTGGTAGGTATCGCAGCATAGGCATAGCAAAAGAGTGAGCAACTAAGCAAGCAAAGATAGAAGTGATTTCGAGGGTATGGTCATCTTGCCTGAAATCCCGCAAGGAAGAAGAACGAGTCCATGAAGAAGACAAACAAACGTAGACGAACGGGTCCTCACAAACGCGACGTTACCGGAATCAACCCGAAGAAGCAACACCGGAAAGAAGCACACAACATAGTAAACAACCAACACATGAACATGGTATGATATGCGGGATGCGGTATGCGATGCTTATGCATGATTTGCAAGGGAACGAAAGAACCTGGCCTCAACTTGGAAATCCAAGTGTGCCACTGGAAAGATGAGATGAAATTGCTTGAAAACGATATAAAGAACGCCGGAATCGGAGTTACGGTTTCGAAATGGCAAGCGATTCAAATATGGCACCGGTCTGCGATTTACAGCAAGTAGCCATCTAAATGCAACAAGAAGAACATGCTACAGCACCCAAACATGACAACAAAATACATGGCAGGGATCCATTCATGATGCTTAACAAAAGAGTAGCACTGAGCTACGGCCAATTCATCCATTAACAGGTTCAAACAAGCATGGCAAAAATGCATATGGTAAACAGATTTCAGACTTAGTGAAATTAACACTTGTCTGGAATTTCAGATCAGATAGCACTCTTTGGAGCAACAAAACTACATGCTACAGGACCTGAACATGGCAAAGTAAAACATGGCATGGAGCTACTCAAAAAGCTTAACTAAAGTCCCTTAGTGACCTCGAGCCAAAAGGGATCAGAAAACACATTTGCAAGCATGTGAACATGGCAAAACGTAATCAGTTTCCAGACTTAGTGAAAACTGGAGCATGCTGAAAACAGATATCAAGTAGCCATGTTTACGAGCTCGATGCACTCACTACGGAGCAAGTCATGATAATCTAAGCATACACCCATCAAGAATACACAAAATGCAAGCTAGACATGGCAATAACAATAACATAGCATGCACGGATCAACTACAACATCCTCGGCAAAATCGCTAACAAGTAGACAATCTGCCCAGATTCACGAAATGACAAAAGTAGAGCTCGATTGACTCAAGCTAGGCTGCTCCATAATTGCAAACAAAGACATGGATGGATAGAGCACTACAAGATTAACAAAGCATCCTTACGGATCATCCTCAAAAGAGGCACGGATCACTAGGAAACAACATGAACATATGGCATAATGAGATAAAAAAATCAAGGACTTAGTGGAAATGCTAAGTCCCTGAAATCAACATTACCAAGTGCCTCACTTGGCAAGCTTGTGCTAGTCACCACACACATCACAAAAATACATGGGTTGCACCTCTGGATAGATGGAAAAACATATAACAAAACACATGTAGAACTCATGGGCATATCATGCACACAATAATCATGGCAAAAATGACAAATATCTAAATGGAGCAGCAGATCTGCAATTATCTCAAGTAGCACTCTTCTAACAGCATTTCGGGCATCAAGATGAGCTCAAATGAAAATGATGCTATGGAATGAAATGATGTGCTCTCTGAGACGAACATTTTGATATGCTATATGCTCAAATCGGAGTTACGGATGCGGAGTTACGACATGATGAATATGGGCATATGAAACGTGGGAAACTCGGGGACTTGGTAGAAATTTAGACGTCGCGAAAAAAAAGAAAATATAAACCGGGCCGGAGGGAGTGGGCCAGCGGGGACGGAGCTGGGCCGGCTTGGCGCTGTGCTGGGCCTTGGCCCACCTGGCCGGCGACGAGGTGGCCCTCCTCCTCCTCGATCCCGCCTGGATCGAGGGAGACAGGGGGCGGCGGCGCACGTCGGCGGGACGCCGGCGTCGGGGCGCGGCGTGGGGTCGCCGGAGGGCGTGAGGGAGGAGGCGAGCCCGGCGGGGTGAGGTGGCAGCGCATGAGTGGATGAGAGGGGCGGCCGAGCTGACGTGGCAGCCTCTGGTTGGCCGAAGGGATGTGGCGCCAGGGTGGACATGTCCGGCCGGCGCGGGAGGAAGTGTTCGGCGGCGCGCGGAGGAGTTTTTAGGGTTTGGACTGTGGGATTTTCGGAAGGGATGACATATTTATAGGTAGAGGGAGTTAGGAGAGTCCAAATGAGGTGCGGTTTTCGGCCACGCGATCGTGATCGAACGACCGAGATGATGGAGGAGGTTTAGGTGGGTTTTCGGCCAAAATGGAGGGGTGTTGTGCTGCAACACACACGAGGCCTTCTCGTTCCCTCGGTTAACCGTTGGAGCATCAAACGAAGTCCAAATGGTACGAAACTTGACAGGCGGTCTAACGGTAGTAAACCAAGGCCGCTTGGCAAGTCTCAGTCTGATCCGGAAATGTTTAACCCCCACACATGAAAGAAAGGTAGAAATGACCACCGGAGGAGAACGGAGCGCCGGAATGCAAAACGGACAACGGGGAAAATGCTCGGACACATGAGACGAACATGTATGCAAATGAAATGCACATGATGACATGATATGCAATGCATGACATGCAAGCAATGACAAGGCAACAACAGTGAATAACTGAATGACACCTGGCACATCGGACTCGGGGCGTTACACCTCCGCTCCCTCTTGGGGATGTGGGTTGCGTATATCATGTTCACCGTCCACACTTGTGGGGGGAACCTCTTCTGTCCTCCGGTATTCGACTGCCGGGGCTCCTCCTCGTCATCGCTATGTGGCCCCTTATCTTTGTTTTCGGCAAGTAACTTGCTGGCCTGCTTGAACACCCAACAATCCCTGTTGGTGTGGTTGGCTGGCTTGTCGGCGGTGTCGTGTATTTGACACGAGCGATCGAGTATACTGTCCAATCTAGACGGGCCCGGAGTGCTTCTTTTGAATGGCTTTTTCCGCTGACCGGGTTTAGAGCCTTTGAATCCGGCATTGACTCTCGTATCCTCGGTATTATCGCTGTTAATGCGGCGCTTATGTTTGTTGCGATGTGACATGCCATTGCCATCCTTGGTATCCGAAGTACCACGGTTCTTTGATATGTTATTACTGTGAGCCAACCAGCTGTCTTCTCCCGCACAAAAGCGGGTCATGAGTGTCGTGAGGGCTGCCATAGATTTCGGCTTTTCCTGACCAAGGTGCCGGGCTAGCCACTCGTCGCGGATGTTTTGTTTAAAAGCTTCTAGGGCCTCTACATCCGGGCAGTCGACGATTTGATTTTTCTTTGTTAGGAACCGAGTCCAGAATTGCATGGCCGATTCTTCTGGCTACTGAATTATGTGGCTCAAGTCATCGGCATCTGGTGGTCGCACATAAGTGCCCTGAAAGTTGTCGAGGAATGCGGCTTCCAGATCTTCCCAACAGCCAATGGACTCTGCTGGCAAGCTATTGAGCCAATGCCGAGCTGGTCCTTTGAGTTTGAGTGGGAGGTATTTGATTGCGTGTAGGTCATCACCGCGGGCCATGTGGATGTGCAGGAGGAAATCCTCGATCCATACCGTAGGATCTGTCGTGCCGTCGTATGATTCTATGTTTACGGGTTTGAAACCCTCTCGGATTTGATGATCCATTACTTCATCTGTGAAGCATAAGGGGTGTGCGTCACCTCTGTACTGGGCTATATCGCAACGCAGCTCCAATGAGTCTTGCCCGCTGTGTTCGGCCTGGCCGGATTTACTTTTACTGTATCTGGCGTGATGTTTATTGTCTCGCATAGTGGCGCGTCCTCGTGATCCGTAGATCGATCTTGCATGCTTTGCTTTGTCCCCCAATACGTCTTGCAGGTCTGGCGTATTTCCCCATGCCTTTTTATTTGAATGGCATCGGGGTGCAGGCTGAGCTTTTGGCTGTAATGCCTCTCTATCGCAGCCACGAGGTGGCCGATCAGCCGCGTCATACGCTTCTTCCTCCAGTCGGGGTAGCAACCTGCATTTTGGGTAACTCTTGGGGGGCGTTCGAGTTTATATTCCTCGGCCGCGAGGACTTCAGTCCATCTGTCAGCTAGCAGATCTTGATCATCTTGAAGCTGCTGCTGCTTTTTCTTAAGGCTATTTGCCATGGCTATAAGCCGGCGCTTGAAGCGCTCTTGTCCGACGGGATCCTCTGGCACGACGAATTCGTCATCGTCGAGGCTTGCCTCGTCTTTGGAGGGGGCATGTAATTATCATCCTCCGCCTCTCCATGTGCCGCTCTCTCTGGAGGGCTGGCCTCTCCATCCTCCTGTCCTAAATCGTGTCGGAGAGGATTGTTGCCATCTTCGGCACTATCCGGAGTGTTATTATCTCCTGTTCCGGTATCACCACTTTTGCTTTGGCGGGACTTAGAGCGGCGCCGCTGACGTCGGCGCTTGGGTTGCTTCTTGGAGGGGTCATCCTCCGCTGTCTCGTCGCCATTGCCTTCTTTGGGTGTGTCCACCATGTATATATCATATAATGAGGTGGCTGTCCAGTGCCCTGTGGGCAGTGGTTCCTCTTTGTCTCCCGCATCGTCGTCCATACCGTCGATGTCTTCGGAGTCAAAGTCGAGCATGTCGGTTAAGTCGTCGACAGTGGCTACTAAGTGGGTGGTGGGTGGGCAGCGAATTTCTTCGTCATCCGCATCCCAATCCTGCCGGAAATTGTTCGGCCAGGATCCTCCTGACAAGGAGAGAGACCTTAATGAGTTCAGTATGTCGCCAAAGGGCGAGTGCTGAAAAATATCCGCGGAGGTAAACTCCATGATCGGCGCCCAATCGGATTCGCTAGGGACGGGCGCAGGCGGTTCGGAGTCCGTGGCCAGAGAAGGATCTGGCAGTCTGACAACACGGCTCTCGTGAAGGGTAAGGTCGATATTCGGCTCGATCGCCGTTGGGGATACGGCCTGTGTGGCGGGGTCTATCCACCCGTCCATTGGAGGCGCAATTGGCTTCGAATTAAGGGTCGGAGCGGCTGCCGGTGCGATTTCTTGAACACTGTCCGATGGCAGAGCTAAATCGTACTCATCATGACCGCGTGGCGCACAAGGCAGGGGCTTGAATCCGTCGAAGATCAAGTCTCCGCAGATATCGTCCGTGTAATTTAAGCTTCCAAACCTGACCTGATGGCCAGGAGCGTAGCTTTCGATCTGCTCCAGATGGCCAAGCGAGTTGGCCCGCAGTGCGAAGCCGCCGAGCACAAAGATCTATCCGGGGAGAAAAGTCTCACCCTGGACTGCATCGCTATCGATGATAGAAGGAGCCATCAAGCCTAACGGCGACGACATAGAGGAACTCTCAATGAAAGCACCAATGTCGGTGTCAAAACCGGCGGATCTCGGGTAGGGGGTCCCGAACTGTGCGTCTAAGGAGGATGGTAACTGGAGGCAGGGGACACGATGTTTTACCCAGGTTCGGGCCCTCTTGATGGAGGTAAAACCCTACGTCCTGCTTGATTAATATTGATGATATGGGTAGTACAAGAGTAGATCTACCACGAGATCAGAGAGGCTAAACCCTAGAAGCTAGCCTATGGTATGATTGTATGTTGTCCTACGGACTAAAACCCTCCGGTTTATATAGACACCGGAGGGGCTAGGGTTACACAAGGTCGGTTACAAAGGAGGAGATATACATATCCGTATTGCCTAGCTTGCCTTCCACGCCAAGTAGAGTCCCATCCGGACACGAGACGAAGTCTTCAATCTTGTATCTTCATAGTCCAACAGTCCGGCCAAAGGATATAGTCCGGCTGTCCGGAGACCCCCTAATCCAGGACTCCCTCACTCCCAACAAGAAAAAGAAGAACGAGAAATCTTTTTGGGTTTTCTTTTTAATTACTACTACAGGCATGGAAAGTAAACTAACTAAAAGCTACAACAATTTTTTTGTTTTTCTTAAGGTTTATTAAGGCACCCAAGAAGAAAGCTAAAAAGGGGAATAAACTAGCATGGATATTACAATGAAAAGTATGAGCACCGACAACTAGCATGAGTGTGTGAACAGGAATGTAATGTCAGTGAGAAATACGTACTCCCCCAAGCTTAGGCTTTTGGCCTAAGTTGGTCTATGGCTACGCCTGGCCTGGCAGATATCCAAAGTTATAGTTGGGGTCGTACTGAGAAGGATCCCCCTGGTGCCACTGGTTGGCGATCTCTTCCAGATTCCACTGATAAACAGATTGCCGGTGAGGATCAAATTGTGGTTCCGACTCTGGCTCTGTAGCTGGTGTGGGGTTTCGGTAGGCGTGAATGGCCTCTCGTGGAACAAGGTACTTGCCTGCAGATAAGTCAAACAAGGAAGGAGCAGGCAAAGTAATAGTCTCAGGGTGATTTTTATCAAATATCAGCTTGTACTTAAGCATCTTTTCCTTATTCTTAACGATAAAATCATGTGCTACCATACTCTTATAGTCTAGAAAAACAGGAGGCAGCAACTTTTCTTCTTTATCATAATGCCTAATAGGTATGTTAAAGTGTGCAGCGAGGCGCGAGGCGAAGATACCTCCCAAGATGGGGCCCTTAGTACGGTTAAGATTTAACCGCTTTGCAACAATAGCGCCCATACTAAATGTGTCATCACGGAACAAGGCATGGCACAAAATAAAAATATCAGGGGCACTAAGGTTGCCACAGTTTCCGCGACCAATTAAGCATCTATTAGCAAATATTGCATAGTAACGTAAAACAGGAAAATGTATGCTAGTAATTCTTGCATCGCAAACCTTCCTCGTTTCCCCTACAACAATTGTATCAATAAACACTTCTACATCATCATGATGTGGTTCCTCTACGCTGCCCTCAAAAGGTATCAAACAAACCCGGCAAGAATCACGAAGTGACATCTCCTTATGCTCATCATATAAATAAAATTCCACCGAAGGTGGTGAGCTCCTAGCATGGAAATGAAAGTTTTGCACAAAGATATTGGTGAGTAAGAGATATTGTTCATGTTGGTCGTGGAGGAAGGCGGTGAGGACTGCATTCTCAGCCAACTCATAGAAATCATCATAAATCCCGGTTGCTCTCAAGAAATCATCACAAGGGCATTCACACGGCCGAACCTCCGTGGTGCAAGGGAGATTATACTTGGGCTTCTTGTTCTCTTCACTTTGTTTACCCTTCGAGCTTCGGCTCGATGAGCCCCTCAAATATCTCTTCATCTTTTTCTGAAATTTTCTGAAATTTTTAGTAACTTCAAAATAAAAGTGAACCAAACTCAACAAAATTAATAGCAAGTACTCCTACAAGTGCCTAGAGGCAATATCATGCATTAAAACTACTTTTGACCATATAAATTTGACATGCAAGCTCAAGAACAAATTCACCTAAGCAACAAAAATTTGCAATGAATAAAGCACTAGAACAAAAACTAATTGGACCATTGGAGGAGTCACATACTAGAGAACAATCCCCCAAAGCAGTTTTGTGAATGGAGCTTTGAGCTAGGAGATCGAAAATGGCACCAAGATGAGCTAGAACTCGTGCTTGAGCCAGATGGTGATGTTTTTGGGAGGAAGAAGGAGTGTGTGGTAGCTGGAATAAGTGGAGGGGAGCCACGTGGGCCCACGAGGCAGGGGCGCGCCCAGGGGGTGGGCGCGCCCTGGACCCTCGTGGCCAGGTGCTTGCTCCCCCTGGTGTGTTCTCAGTGCCAGATATTCTCAAATATTCTAGAAAAAATCATATTTAATTTTCAGGGCATTTGGATAACTTTTATTTTCGGGGTATTTTTTATTGCATGGATAGTTCAGAAACCAGACAGAAAATAGTATTTTTTATTTATTTAATATAAATAACAGAAAGTAAAAAGAGGGTACAGAGAGTTGTGTTTTCTAAATTCATCCATCTCATGCTCATCAAAAGGAATCCACTAACAAGGTTGATCAAGTCTTGTTAACAAACTCATTCCGAATAACATGGAATCGGAGAAATTTTGAATAACACTAGGTTACCTCAACAGGGATATGCACGTCCCCAACAATAAGAATATCATATTTCTTCTTGACAGTAGGAAGAGGAAATTCAAAACCTCCAATAGTAATTGTTGAAATTTTTCCAATAGAATTGATACTGTGGACTTGAGGTTGTTTCCTCGAAAAGTGTACCGTATGCTCATTACCATTAACATGAAAAGTGGCATTGCCCTTGGTGCAATCAATAACAGCCCCTGCATTATTCAAAAAGGGTCTTCCAAGAATAATAGACATACTATCGTCCTCGGGAATATCAAGAATAACAAAGTCCGTTAAAATAGTAACGTTTGCAACCATAATAGGCACATCCTCACAAATACCGACAGGTGTAGCAGTTGATTTATCAGCCATTTGCAAAGATATTTTAGTAGGTGTCAGCTTATTCAAATCAAGTCTATGATATAAAGACAGAGGCATAACACTAACACCGGCTCCAAGATCACATAAAGCAGTTTTAACATAGTTTCTTTTAATGGAGCATGGTATAGTTGGTACTCCGGGATCTCCTAGTTTCTTTGGTATTCCACCCTTAAAAGTATAATTAGCACGCATGGTGGAAATTTCAGCTTCCAGTATCTTTCTTTTATTAGTAACAATATCTTTCATATATTTAGCATAAGGATTCATTTTAAGCATATTAGTCAAACGCATACGCAAAAAGATAGGTCTAATCATTTCAGCAAAGCGCTCAAAATCCTCATCATCCTTTTTCTTGGATGGTTAGGAGGAAAAGGCATGGGTTTCTGAACCCATGGTTCTCTTTCTTTACCATGCTTCCTAGCAGCAAAGTCTCTCTTATCATAACATTGATTCTTTGATTGTGGGTTATCAAGATCAACAACAGGTTCAATCTCTACATCATTATCATTGCTAGGTTGAGCATCAACATGAACATCATCATTAACATTATCACTAGGTTCATGTTCATTACCAGTTTGTGTTTCAGCATCAGAAATAGAAATATCAATGGGTTTCTCATGTGTGTCAACAACAGGTTCACTAGAAGCATGCAAAGTCCTATCATTTTTCTTTTTCTTCCTCTTAGAAGGACTAGGTGCATCAATATTAATTATCTGGGAATCTTGCTCAATTCTCTTAGGGTGGCCCTCAGGATACAAAGGTTCCTGAGTGACTTTACCTCCTCTAGTTGCAACTCTAACAGCAAAGTCATTATTCTTACAATTCAACTCATTGAGCAAATCATTCTGAGCTTTAAGTACTTGTTCTACTTGAGTGGTAACCATAGAAGCATGTTTACTAATAAGTTTAACTTCACCCTCAATGTTGGCCATATAATCACTCAAGTGTTCAATCATATAAGCATTATGTTTCAATTTTCTACCAACATAAGCATTGAAGTCTTCTTGCTTAACCATAAAGTTATCAAATTCATCCAAACATTGGCTAGCAAACTTAGCAGGAGGGATTTCAGCTTTATCATATCTATAGAGAGAGTTTACCTTTACTACCTGTGTCGGGTTATCAAGACCATGTGTTTCTTCAATAGGTGGTGAATTAAGACCATGTATTTCTTCAACAGGAGGTAAATTCTTAACATCTTCAGCTTTAATACCTTTTTCTTGCATAGATTTCTTTGCCTCTTGCATATCTTCAGGAGTGAGAAATAGAATACCCCTTTTCTTCGGAGTTGGCTTAGGAGTTGGTTCAGGAAGTGTCCAAGTATTTTCATTGGTCAACATATTATTCAATAGAATTTCAGCTTGATCAACTGTTCTTTCCCTGAAAACACAACCAGCACAACTATCCAGGTAATCTCTGGAAGCATCAGTTAGTCCATTATAAAAGATATCAAGTATTTCAATTTTTTTGAGAGGATGATCAGGCAAAGCATTAAGTAATTGGAGGAGCCTCCCCCGAACTTGTGGGAGACTCTCTTCTTCAATTCGCACAAAATTATATATTTCCCTTAAAGCACCTTGTTTGTTATGAGCGGGGAAATATTTAACAGAGAAATAGTAAATCATATCCTGGGGACTACGGACACAGCCAGGATTAAGAGAATTAAACCATATCTTAGCATCACCCTTTAATGAGAACGGAAATAATTTAAGGATATAATAGTAGCGAGTTTTCTCATCATTAGTGAACAGGGTAGCTATATCATTTAATTTAGTAAGATGTGCCACAACAGTTTCAGATTCATAGCCATAAAAAGGATCAGATTCAACCAAAGTAACTATCTCGGGATCAATAGAGAAATCATGATCCTTATCAGTAATAAAGATAGGTGAAGTAGCATAAGCAGGATCATATTTCATTCTAGCATTCAAAGACTTTTCTTTAAGCTTAGCTAATAATTTCTTAAGATCGTGTCTATCATTGCAGCCAAGAAAGTCTCTAGTAGTTTCTTCATCCATAACATAACCCTCAGGAACAATAGGCAATTCATATCTAGGGGGAGAATCTTCATCATCACTTTCATCGATATTATCAGTTTCAATAATTTCATTCTCTCTAGCCTTAGCAAGTTGTTCATCAAGAAATTCACCTAGTGGCACAATGGTATCAAGCATAGAAGTAGTTTCATCATAAGTATCATGAATAGCAGAAGTGCCATCATCAATAACATTGCAACATATTATAATTAATAGCAGAAGCAAGTTTAGGTGTCGCAAGCTTACAGAAAACAGAAGGTGAATCAAGTGCAGAGCTAGATGGCGGTTCCTTACCTCCCCTCGTAGTTGAGGGAAAAATCTTGGTTCTTTGATCTTTCAAATTCTTCATAGTGATAAGAAGATATAAATCCCAAGTGACTCAAAGAATAGAGCTATGCTCCCGGGCAACGGCGCCAGAAAATAGTCTTGATAACCCACAAGTATAGGCGATCGCAACAGTTTTTTAGGGTAGAGTATTCAACCCAAATTTATTGATTCAACACAAGGAGAGCCAAAGAATATTCTCAAGTATTAGCAGTTGAGTTGTCAATTCAACCACACCTAGAAACTTAGTATCTGCAGCAAAGTATTTAGTAGCAAGGTAATATGATAGTAGTGATAATGGTAGCAAAAGTAACGGTAGCAAAAGTAATATTTTGGGGGTTTGTAGTGATTGTAACAATAGCAACAGAAAAGTAAATAAGCGAAGAACAATATATGAAAAGCTTGTAGGCAATGGATCAGTGTTGGAGAATTATGTCGGATGCGATCGATCATGTAACAGTCATAACATAGGGTGGCACAGAACTAGCTCCAGTTCATCAATGTAATGTAGGCATGTATTCTGAATATAGTCATGCGTGCTTATGGAAAAGAACTTGCATGACATCTTTTGTCCTACGCTCCCATGGCAGCAGGTTCCTATTGGAAACTAAGGGATATTAAGGCCTCCTTTTAATTGAGTACCGGAGCAAAGCATTAACACATAGTGAATACATGAACTCCTCAAACTACGGTCATCATCGGTAAGTATGCCGATTATTGTCACTTCGGGGTTAACGGATCATAACACATAATAGGTGACTATAGACTTGCAAGATAGGATCAAGAACTCTCATATATTTATGAAAACATAATAGGTTCAGACCTGAAATCATGGCACTCGGGCCCTAGTGACAAGAATTAAGCATAGAAAAGTCATAGCAACATCAATGTCAGAACATAGTGGATACTAGGGATCAAACCCTAGCAAAACTAACTCGATTACATGATAAATCTCATCCAACCCATCACCGTCCGGATTAGTTCCATTCAAATCATGTGAGTTAGAGTCCAAAACAAGGGCAAAAGTGCTTGGAAAAGTAGATACGACGGAGACATATCACACCCCAACTCGCCACTGGTGGCGGCGCCGAAGAATAAACCCTCCCTGGTGGCGGCGAGGCACTGGAGGAAGTAGGCGATGCACGAGTGGCTCAACGATGCAAGACCAGTGGAGGATTGCTGGCTACACATATTCCTTCCGTAGTAGTAGGGCTGCAGGGGGTTTCTCCCGGCTTCCACAGCTACGTCCCCATGCAAAGTATCGTTACCACTGCCAGCATGAAGTCCAGGTTATGACTCCTGATTGTCTCCGTGTGGACTCTCCCTTCCCCATCACAATTTCTTTTAGTGCTCCTACTTCTTACAGAGATGTAACGATTGATAAAAAATGGTGTTTGCCATTATTGTACATCATGTTTTGATGTGTTAAACCCTTATGCGGCTACTAATGGACTGATTCGACTAAGAACACGGGAATTCATTTATGCGCATATATCTGTCTTTCAATGGCTCAAGTTAATAAGAAAGATGCTCCCCTTAATTTTGAGCTTCAATTTGCCCTCTAGATGCCCCATCTGTATTCTGAGCTTCAGTTTGCCATCTAGATACCCCATCTGTATTCTCCTAAAGATCTTTATGTATGCACATGGCATTGTAAATGATCTTGACTCTTCCTGTAAGGGAGCACTAAAGTCACCATCTTCTTTCTTCTAATTTTAGCTGGTAAAAAAATAACTCAAGCAGTTTAGAAATTATGTAGGAGTATTAGTTGGTGCAGTCTAACTCTGAACTTCCTATTAATTTTCATTTTCTTGCAGAATATAACTTCACAATCATGCAACAATATGAAGGAATTCGGTGCAGACTATTTACGGATGCGTCTTTTATGAATAACATGATTATCTTGATGTTAGAGGTCACTATTTCGGTATTCTACAGTTTCCTTTCTGTGATTTTCACGTGTTAATATAGAGTGTACTTGGCTTCAACATGTATGCATGCCGCTACTGACTCTCCTACTTATAGTGTTGTCAAATATGAAGATAATGAAGGAAGGTCAAACATCAATTTTAGGCACTAACTTCCACAACAATGTGTGGGGAATCATCTAGTAATATGAGAAAGAGACCCAGGGGTCGTAGGTTTCATTAGTGGCTTCTCTCGAGAAAAATAGCAAACGGTGGGTAAACAAATTATTGTTGGGCAATTGATAGAACTTCAAATAATCATGACGATGTCTAGGCAATGATCATTATATAGGCATCACGTCCAAGATTAGTAGACCGACTCTTGCCTGCATCTACTACTATTACTCCACACATCGACCGCTATCCAGCATGCATCTAGTGTATTAAGTTTATGGAGAAATGGAGTAATGCAATAAGAACAATGACATGATGTAGACAAGATCTATTTATGTAGAAATAGACCCCATCGTTTTATCCTTAGTAGCAACGATACATACCTTAACGCAACACACAATAGGCTCAACACACAATAGGCTTCTACATCAACACCATAGCCTCTCCGATGATTTGTGAGTAGTTTACCTCAGACCTTCGGGTCCATAGTTATTAGCTAGATGGCTTCTTCTCTCTCTTTGGATCTCAATACAAAGTTCTCCTCGATTATCTTGGAGATCTATTCGATGTAATCTTCTTTTGCGGTGTGTTTGTCGAGATCCAATGAATTGTGGGTTTATGATCAAGATTATCTATGAACAATATTTGAATCTTCTTTGAGTTCTTTATGTATGATTCATTATCTTTGCAAGTCTCTTTGAATTTTCAGTTTGGTTTGGCCTACTATATTGATCTTTCTTGCAACGGGAGAAGTGCTTAGCTTTGGGTTCAATCTTGCGGTGCTCGATCCCAGTGACAGTAGGGGAAACGACACGTATTGTATTGTTGCCATCGAGGATAAAAAGATGGGGTTGATATCATATTGCATGAGTTTATCCCTCTACATCATGTCATCTTACTTAAAGCCTTACTCCATTCTTATGAACTTAACACTCTAGATGCATGCTGGATAGTGGTCGATGTGTGGAGTAATAGTAGTAGATGCAGGCAGGAGTCGGTCTACTTGTCACGGACGTGATGCCTATATACATGATCATACCTAGATATTCTCATAACTATGCTCAATTCTATCAATTTCTCGACAGTAATTTGTTCACCCACCGTAATACTTATGCTATCTTGAGAGAAACCACTAGTGAAACCTATGGCCCCCGGGTCTATCTTCCATCATATTAATCTCCCGTCAACTAGCTATTTCTGGCACCGTTTATTTTGCAATCTTTACTTTCAATCTATATCATAAAAATACCAAAAATATTTATCTTATTATTATTATATCTATCAGATCTCACTCTTGCAAGTGGTCGTGAAGGGATTGACAACCCCTTTATCGCGTTGGTTGAGAGGTTCTTATTTGTTTGTGTAGGTACGAGGTGACTCGCGCGTGGTCTCCTACTGGATTGATACCTTGGTTCTCAAAAACTAAGGGAAATACTTATGCAGCTTTGCTGCATCACCCTTTCCTCTTCAAGGGAAAACCAACGCATGCTCAAGAGGTAGCAAGAAGGATTTCTGGCACCGTTGCCGGGGAGATCTACGCCAAGTCAAGACATACCAATTACCCATCACAACTCTTATCCTTCGCATTACATTATTTGCCATTTGCCTCTCGTTTTCCTCTCCCCCACTTCACCCTTGCCATTTTATTCGCCCTCTTTCCCATTCGCCTCTTTTTCCTTCCTGCCTTCTGTGTGCTCGTTATTTTTTGCTACTTGTTGTGTTCATGTCTGAAACTGGGGAGGTTATCGTTGATAAGGATAATAATATGGAAAACTTTGATGCTATTGATGATCCTCTTGAAAATCCTACTGTTTTACACACTAAAGGTTTCGGATTTGTAACGGTAATATTATTGGGAAGGGTGTTATTCAATATTTCTTTACATGTGCCGGTGCTTTTCCCACCATCAGCGGGTCTATTCTTCATAAAACTAGTAGTCTCGGGGATGCTATATCTTTGCTCATAGTTGAACCTGAAAGACAATTTCTACACATGCATCCTTCCATACAAAGGATTTTCCTAGAATTTTCTAATATTGAACATTCTTCTGTTAAGCAAGCAACGACCATCTTTTTAGCTCATGTGTTCAGATTTATAATAAAAGAGGCCAATGAAATTTTTGCGCATTATAGGGTGGATGCTGGCCGTCCTCCCATAGAAGCAATCTTTTTTTATCAATAAGATATTATGCGTTTACAATCCTTAGATCATGTTGCTTTTAATAAAAACCTTAGAAAAAAGGTTCCTACCGATGTCCTTGTTGATAGGATCTCTCAATTTAATGATAATTTTGCTATCCAAAATAATGGGTTGGGTTTTTCCTTGAACAAAGACTCATGACTTTTTGCCAAAAGAATGCTTATAATGATGAATTAGTTGTGCAATATGAGGGGCCAAAGGAGGAACCAATACCTCCCGAGCTTGATCTTGGGGACTTTTGTCCCATTAAATTTAGCCCTTTTGATTACTTTTGCTTGCCACAAAGAAAAATTGCTGCTGAACGTTGGGAGTATGAGATGATTTTTCACGATTTACCTTATCATTATCATGGCGATACCTAGATCTATCCTCGCTTTTATGCCTAGCTAGGGGCGTTAAACGATAGCGCTTGTTCGGAGGCAACCCAATTTTATTTTTGGTCCTTGCTTTTGGTTCCTGTTTAATAATAAATAATGTATCTAGCCTCTGTTTTGTTTGTGTTTTTTGCGTTTAATTGGTGTTTGTGCCAAGTAGAACCGTTGGGAAGACCTGGGGAAAGTCTTTGTGATCTTGCTATAAAAAACAGAAACTTTAGCGCTCACGAGAATTGCTGCCATTTTTTACTAGAGAGTGATATTTAGTTAATTCTTTTTGAAGATGATTAATAGATAAATTCCTCAGGTCCACCAACTTATTTTAGAATTTTTGGGGTTCCATAAGTGTGCGTTAGTTACAGATTACTACAGACTGTTCTGTTTTTGACAGATTTCTGTTTTTCGCGTGTTGTTTGCTTATTTTGATGAATCTATGGCTAGTAATAGAGTTTATAAACCATAGAGAAGTTGTAATACAGTAGGTTTAACACCAATATAAATGAATAATGAGTTCATTACAGTACCTTGAAGTGGTGTTTTGTTTTCTTTCGCTAACGGAGCTCACGAGATTTTCTGTTAAGTTTTGTGTTTTGAAGTTTTGGGTAAAGATTTGATGGATTATGGAACAAGGAGTGGCAAGAGCCTAAGCTTGGGGATGCCCAAGGAACCCCAAGGTAAAATCCAAGGATACCAAATAGCCTAAGCTTGGGGATGCCCCGAAGGAATCCCCTCTTTTTGTCTTCGTCTATCGGTAACTTTACTTGGAGCTATATTTTTATTCACCACATGATATGTGTTTTGCTTGGAGTGTCTTGTATGATTTGAGTCTTTGCTTTTTAGTTTACCACAATCATCCTTGCTGTGCACACCTTTTGATAGAGACACACATGAATCGGAATTTATTAGAATACTCTATGTGCTCCACTTATATCTTTTGAGCTATATAGTTTTTGCTCTAGTGCTTCACTTATATCTTTTAGATCACGGTGGTGGTTTTATTTTATGGAAATAATTGATCTCTCATGCTTCACTTATATTATTTTGAGAGTCCTTTAGAACAGCATGGTAATTTTCTTTTAGGCATAATAAAAACTTTCATATAAGTGCGTTGAATACTAAGAGAAATTTGATACTTGATGATTGTTTTGAGATATGGAGATACTGATATTAAAGTTATGCTAGTTGAGTACTTGTGAATTTGAGAAATACTTGTGTTGAAGTTTGCAAGTCTCGTAGGATGCACGTATGGTAAACGTTGTGTAACAAATTTGAAACATGAGGTGTTATTAGATTGTCTTCCTTATGAGTGGCGGTCGAGGACGAGCGATGGTCTTTTCCTACCAATCTATCCCCCTAGGAGCATGCGCATAATACTTGGTTTTTGATGACTTGTAGATTTTTGCAATAAGTATGTGAGTTCTTTATGACTAATGTTGAGTCCATGGATTATACGCACTCTCACCCTTCCATCATTGCTAGCCTCTTCGGTACCGTGCATTGCCTTTTCTCACCTTGGGAGTTGGTGCAAACTTCGCCGGTGCATCCAAAACCCATGATACGATACGCTCTATCACACATGAAACTCCTTATATCTTCCTCAAAACAGCCACCATACCTACCTATTATGGCATTTCCATAGCCATTCCGGGATATATTGCCACGCAACTTTCCACCGTTCCGTTTATTATGACATGCATCATCATTGTCATATTGCCTTGCATGATCATGTAGTTGACATCGTATTTGTGGCAAAGCCACCGTTCATAATTCTTTCCTACATGTCACTCATGAGTCATTGCACATCCCGGTACACCGCCGGAGGCATTCATATAGAGTCATATCTTGTTCTAGTATCGAGTTGTAATCATTGAGTTGTAAATAATAGAAGTGTGATGATCATCATTAATAGAGCATTGTCCCAAAAAAAGAGAAAGGTCAAAAAAGAAGGCCCAAAAAAGGGGGCAATGCTACTATCCTTTTTTCCACACTTGTGCTTCAAAGTAGCACCATGATCTTTATGATAGAGAGTCTCTTGTTTTGTCATTTTCATATACTAGAGGGAATTTTTCATTATAGAACTTGGCTTGTATATTCCAACAATGGGCCTCCTCAAGTGCCCTAGGTCTTCGTGAGCAAGCAAGTTGGATGGACACCCGCTTAGTTTCTTTTGTTGAGATTTCATACATTTATAGCTCTAGTGCATTCGTTGCATGGCAATCCCTACTCCTTGCATTGACATGAATTGATAGGCATCTCCCTAGCCCATTGATTAGCCGTGTCAATGTGAGACTTTCTCCTTTTTGTCTTCTCCACATAAGCCCCTTCATTATATTCTATTCCACTCATAGTGCTATATACATGGCTCACGCTCATGTATTGCGTGAAAGTTGAAAAAAGTTTGAGATTACTAAAGTATGAAACAATTGCTTGGCTTGTCATCGGGGTTGTGCATGATGAGAGCATTCTTGTGTGACGAAAATGGAGCATGACCAAACTATATGATTTTGTAGGGATGAACTTTCTTTGGCCATATTATTTTGAGAAGACATGATTGCTTAGTTAGTGTTCTTGAAGTATTATTATTTTTATGTCAATATTAAACTTTTATCTTGAATCTTTCGGATCTGAACATTCATGCCACAATAAAGAAAATTACATTGAGATATATGTTAGGAAGCATTCCACATCAAAAATTCTGTTTTTATCACTTACCTACTCAAGGACGAGCAGGAATTAAGCTTGGGGATGCTTGATACGTCTCCAACGTATCTATAATTTTTTATTTCTCCATGCTATTATATATTCTATTTTGTATGTTTAATGGGCTTATTTATACACTTTTATATTATTTTTGGGACTAACCGATTAACCGGAGGCCCAGCCCAAATTGTTGTTTCTTTGCCTATTTCAGTGTTCCATAGAAAAAGAATATCAAACGGAGTCCAAATGGAATGAAACCTTCGGGAGCGTGATTTTTGGAACAAACGTGATCCAGAGGACTTGGAGTGGACGTCAAGCAACCAACGAGGAAGCCACGAGGTAGGGGGCGCGCCTACCCTCCCCCCCCCCCGGCTGCGCCCTCCACCCTCGTGGGCCCCTCATGGTTCCACCGACCTACTTCTTCCTCCTATATATACCTACGTACCCTGAAAACATCGAGGAGCACCACGGAAACCTAATTCCACTGCCGCAACCTTCTGTACCCGTGAGATCCCATCTTGGGGCTTTCCTGGCACTCCACTGGAAGGGGGCATTAATCACGGAGGGCTTCTACGTCAACACCATAGCCTCTCCGATGATTTGTGAGTAGTTTACCTCAGACCTTCGGGTCCATAGTTATTAGCTAGATGGCTTCTTCTCTCTCTTTGGATCTCAATACAAAGTTCTCCTCAATTCTCTTGGAGATCTATTCGATGTAATCTTCTTTCGCGGTGTGTTTGTCGAGATCCGATGAATTGTGGGTTTATGATCAAGATTATCTATGAACAATATTTGAATCTTGTTTGAATTCTTTTATGTATGATTGGTTATCTTTGCAAGTCTCTTTCAATTTTTAGTTTGGTTTTGCCTACTAGATTGATCTTTCTTGCAATGGTAGAATTGCTTAGCTTTGGGTTCAATCTTGTGGTGCTCGATTCAAGTGACAGTAGGGGAAACGACACGTATTGTATTGTTGCCATCGAGGATAAAAAGATGGGGTTTATATCATATTGCATGAGTTTATCCCTCTACATCATGTCATCTTGCTTAAAGCATTACTCCTTTCTTATGAACTTAATACTCTAGATGCATGCTGGATAGCGGTCAATGTGTGGAGTAATAGTAGTAGATGCAGGTAGGAGTTGGTCTACTTGTCACGGACGTGATGCCTATATACATGATCATACCTAGATATTCTCATAACTATGCTCAATTCGATCAATTGCTCGACAGTAATTTGTTCACCCACCGTAATACTTATGCTATCTGGAGAGAAGCCACTAGTGAAACTATGTCCCCCGGGTCTATCTTCCATCATATTAATCTCCCGTCAAATAGCTATTTTTGGCATCGTTTATTTTGCAATCTTTACTTTCAACCTATATCATAAAAATACCAAAAATATTTATCTATTATTATTATCTCTATCAGATCTCACTCTTGCAAGTGGCCGTGAAGGGATTGACAACCCCTTTATCGCGTTGGTTGCGAGGTTCTTATTTGTTTGTGTACGTACGAGGTGACTCGTGCGTGGTCTCCTACTGGATTGATACCTTGGTTCTCCAAAACTGAGGGAAATACTTACGCTGCTTTGCTACATAACCCTTTCCTCTTCAAGGGAAAACCAACGCATGCTCAAGAGGTAGCTTGCCCCGATGCGAGCATGTGAGAAGTAGTTAGTGCGCGCGTTGCCCGTAAGTTTGTATAATTAATTACGAGCATCTACTAGTACTTCATATGTACAAGTTTTAGAGCAAATTATCAGTAGTATTTTAAGTTGCTACTAGTATCCATATTATTAATGTACAATGTCGGTAAGCGCATCCTTTGAGGGCGTTGAGCGTTGATTAGCATGTGTTCACTGAAGTTTTGTAGCCACACCCCGACCCTAAATACTCCCGAAATGTCCGCCCACAGCCACCGGAAGCCACCAGAGACTAGAGCTGGCCACAGCTGGTTTTTAGTCCCACCTCACCGTGCGAGTTAGCCACACACCAGCTTAAATAGCCGCACTAGCGGATGGCAACAAACTTCTCTCTTGTTGCATAGGATCAATTTTGGATATGCGAGCAAGGCAGGTTGACACTTGATTGCATTTCATAAACGGATGATTGTTCATCGGGTGTCACCTTTTCCTCGTTCATGTACATTGAAAAATCCTGCTACAATGAAAGAGATTTTTAAATTAGGTGCGGCCGGAGATGCTGATAGATATCAGAATTATTTGAAGATCACAAAACACACGGTTTCTATGGCGTACCAGTGTGTGTTTTTTGGCGTTAATGATCCATAAGTTAGTTACCTTTGCGATGTTTCCTAATAAAGCAAGCGTACCATTCACCGAAAAAATCAACTACACGTGTACATTTTTTTGGAGATGGGATCTGCCAATTTTCTCTTTTCTCACACACGACTATTTACGTGCTTTGTCTGTGTTGTGTGTTTCCCCCGCCCAAGTTTCAAGTTTCACAGTGAAATATTCATTAGGCACGTGATTTCAGAATGTATTCCTCCCACCACATACCCACCCATCAAATTTCCGCAGTATCTCCCCCCACGCCGCCCCTCCCCTCCCCTCCCGACAGCCCAAACCACCGCCGCCGCAACCACAGCTTCAACCACATCTACGTTCAGCCTGAGCTTCGTCAATCCAGTCAGGTAACCCACCGATCTCTATCACGGCCTCGACCTGATTCCTTAAATGGCGCCTGTGAAACATCCTCATGCCTCCATATCCCCATCGCCCCTACCTCTAGAGCATCACCGCGCAAGCCCAACCACATATCACATGGAGGTCGAGGAGCTGATGGCGGTCGATGGCACGATGGCCGATGTGCGTGTTGACCCAGAGGAACACCTCGCCACCGCCATCGCCGACTTGGTGCGGGCTCTGGCCCAAATGAAGTGCCCAGCGACTACCCCCAGGACTTACCAAGTATGATCTGGCCAGCTCAATTTTACCAATACCACTTACAATGGCTATGTTTTGTATGGTTGGTGTATTAACCATGTTTGTGCCTTGTTTATTTCAGTACTGCACACCATGTGATGTTCAAGTATTAACTGTCCAACTCAATTTCAGCAATACGAGCAACAAACTTACAATACATGACTCATGATGTTGTTAAGCCTTTTGTAATTACCGTGCTACTCTCCACGATGAAGATATCATTAGAGATGCCACCCATTTGCTATTTTTGGTGGATGCTAACCCTATTGTAGTTAACATGCCTTTCCATGTACTTACGCAAGTCCATAATGGGCAATGTTGTTGTTTGACGTCGAGGTTAGATGCATCCCATGTCTTATAGTATTTTACACCATTTGTGCAATTGCAGTTTAACTTCTAACATTTACCGGTTGCATGTAGGTACACATGTCAGCGACACTGATCCACACTTTAACCCTGTCGTGGACTTGACACGGCAAATGTCCTAGCGGAAGGACTTAGTCGTGGAGCCAGCGCAACTAGGTTAGCTTAAAGGGGTTAAACGGGACAAAGGACACAAAGAGTTTATACAGGTTCGCCCCTTGCGGTGAAGGTAAACGCCTACTCGTGTTTGGGATTGTATTGCTTGGGTCTCGATTACCAGGGAGCGAATATGCTTGACCTAGTCCTTGATCTCTTGTTTTCTTGCACTAAACCACCACTTGGTCGTCCCTTTATATACACAAGTTGACGCCCGGCGGCTCACAGAGTCCCGGCCAGCTCATACATAATGTGTCCGGCTTGGTGACTAACTACGCTTGCCTTACAAAACAAGTCATACATATATGGCGGTTCATCCTCTTGGGCCTCAAGTCGCCTCTGAGTCTTGGGTCGTCAATGGGCTTGTATGATCCGCCATCTTTATTGATAAGTCACCAATGGTATAATGCGGCCCCTCCTGGGCGGTTCATACCTACTAGTTATATCCCCAACATTAGGCCCCGGGTTGATTTGAAGTTGTTCATATCAATCTTCAATACCTGACTTACTAAAATCTTGCGTCGCTTGTTTGATAAGCCTTGTTGTAACTCGCCATGACGCCAGCTCACAAAATCTTCTTAAACCACCATGACGTCATTTCGCATTAACTTCGCATAATGCCCAGAACATTTTAACGGATCCTTATCTTAATAAGCCTACCGAAAACTGAGGCGTCCATATATCCACATGTTGATTTCGGCCTCCTCGATTCCGGTGCATGCCTTGTATCCACCCCCTTATAAATAGGGACAGGGGTCTTTATCATTTCCCCCTCGCTTCCTCCTTCGTCTTCCTCCTTCGCATAGCCGCACCAGTGCTCGAGTTCTGCCGCACCAGTGCTTTGAGAGTACTCACGAAGGCGCAAGGAAGTTGCCCTTTAAGGGCAGCGAGAAACCACCAGCCACGCATTCAGACCGTGGTCACGACTGTAAACACCTCGCCAGCGAGGTATGTCTTTTTTGATTCATTCTCCACTTGTTTGTTTTGAGGATGATGCCTGAGCTTTTATTGTTGCTTTTTCAGGACTGGATGGAGAGGGCGAAGCGGATCTAGTGTCCGGCTCCGCTGCCTGAAGAACCAGTCATCCCGTGTCTAGCGAAGATGCTGGTGTCGGTGCCTTATAAGGCGCCGGAGAAGAAGGCCAAGAAGAAGCCAAGGGGGCCAAGAGTGGCCCCCGTCGTAAGGGCACTTCAGATGTGATGTCCGAAGACGACGAAGTTCATTCCTCCGTCCCTGAGGACAATGGCGAGGAAGAGGAGGAGGAGGAGGAGAGCAACCCTCCCCCTAAGGAGAGGAGGAAGAAGAAGGTGGCTTCGGCGCATCCGAAGGCGGAAACGCCCAAGAAAGGGAAGAGCGTCCCCGTGGTCAACACCACGTGGGATGCTGATAGCACTCCGGAAAGACGCCCTCGCACCAAGCCCCTGGCCGCATCGTAAGTGGCATGGCTCGCTCATGCGCGCGTCCATCCCTTTCTCTTTGTCATCTTGACATAGTTAATTGTACTACTGCAGTCCGGCCCGTGACCTTATCCAGCGATCCTCATCTGGAGGCTCGCTGGCTCCGTCGGAGATGGCGAGCATGTCGCCACCCCTACTTATTCCCCCGGGGCCAGGGACGACACCGAAGTGTTATCCCGAAGGACCGCTCCGAACTAGGGAGGAGCCCAGGACGCTGTTCGGGAGGTGCCACAAGGCAAGACCTCCACTGCCAGACACATGGGGGAGCCGATCCCCATGGAGACTGCTAAAGAGGGCCGTATCCAGTTCGGCCCTCAGCCGAATACGATTCTGGAGACCCATATGGCTCCGGAGTCGGGCGAGCATCCCCCTCTAAAGGAGGGGGTGCGCCACTTCCACCGGTGGCCCCTGTCCATCCAGGGGCGTCGGATAAGTTGATGGAGGCGCTTCCAGGCACCTCTGTCGTGGACAAGCACCGTGTCCTTATGGGTGCGGTGATCGAGAAGATTCAGTCCGCCAAGAGTGGACTGAATGAAGCCTGCAGCGGCCTATTGACAGGTTTCAAGGTAATAAAGAGAAGAACCCCGTGTAGCCAGTAGCCCCTGAGACTCTGTCTGGTGTTCGGCAAGAAGAACCGGACAAAGGATCAATATTTTGTTATAGGAGACTAACATAATATGTATGAATAATCAGGCGTCGTTGTTGGCAGTAACCTCGCATGCTGCCGAAGTCTTTGAAATAAGGCAGAGGCTGGAGCGGACCGAGAATGAACTCGGCGAGGTTAAGGTTTGGCTCCAGGAGTAGCAAGGTGAGTGACGACTTGCTGTGTGTTCGGAAAGGATAGGTGATGCATATTGACCTTAGTGTCGTAATATGTGCAGGAACCGCAACCGAGGTCGAGGCCCTAAGGAAGGCCCTGGGCTAGGGCGAGGAGAAGGTTGTCCAGCAGCAAGCCGCCCGTAAGAAGCTCAAGGCCCGGGTTAAAGAAGTCCAGCAGGAGCTCTAGGATGCGGTCAAGAAATGCGAAGCCTTGGAGCATGATGCGTCGGTTTAGGGGACCGAACTCGCCAAGGCTCGTTGGAGCACGGAGACCGCGCGGAATGAGGCCCAGGCCGCCCTCCAGGAGATCCACGAGGCCAAGAAGATCATAGCGGGTAAGGAATTTAAGATGCAAAGCAAGTATGAGGAGAAGCGGTACCTTTTACTAACCCGGGTTCGGAGTTCCCCAGGGGCTTTTGCGGATTTACCACGTACTGTATCAGACACCGTGGAGTTCTATCGAGCCGAAGGAGGGGGGTTCTACGGACAAGCTATTCTGGTCATAGTATGCGGTGCCAGAGCATCCCGTGTCCTTCACCGATCAGCTGAAACAGCTGGTGGAGCTGCATACGGTGGCCGAACTAGCCATTAAGGACTTGATAGTTTGGCTATGGCCATCCGAAGCTATGCCAAGCAGCTACTTCGGACTCTTGAGGCGGATGGTGAACGCATGTCCTCGGATGGACGTTGTCAAGCGCTCGGCCTGCATTGAAGGCGCGTGCACGGCCTTCACCCGTTGCAAGATGTGGTGGGCGAAGATGCACGCCGTCGAGGTGACCGGAGGGCAAGGAGCACCGCACACCCGAGCGGTATTTTGCGGATGTCCTAGAGGGGTCTCGCCTTGCAGCAGCATAATGTTCGCAGGACATTGTATTTGAATAAATGTATTCATGTTGCCTTTGCCTTGTATTATGAGAACAAACCTTTTTTGTAATGTAATTTTGTTATGCTTTGAATTGTTTCCTCCTGTGCGGCCGTGTTATATGTAATCTGAGGGTTGGCCAGTCGTCGGCTTCTACCCTCACATAGGTAGTACGGAGGTGTTCGGGATGGAATCTAAACAATATTGATCCAATTATATGGTCCTTGAAGGAGTTGTTTAGCGCAATGAACAAGGCAGTCAGACTATACGGCTTAAACGCCCTCACTTAGCCATAGGAGTTTTATAATAAAGCATGGGTGCAGCCCCTGGTTCACGCCAGGGTGCTGTCAGCATGTGATAGGGAAGTGTCGATCTTTCACGTAATGCGGAAAAAATCTCCAACGATTTGTAACCCTCGAACAGCTGACCGGCTCTCACCGTATCATGACAGTCAGTTTTCGGCTTTCTCTACTGAGGTGCTCATCTGGTCAAGCCCAGGGCACAATCGCAGTAGTTCTCCCTTTACTACCCTAGCCGATTTAGCGGAACGTAGGGTAGCAAGCACAGGAGCCGGGCAACCCACCTATTGACCAAACACATGATTCAGAGCCAATGCATACCCAGGGGAGGGAGGCCGAAATGCTAATCGAGCTCTTGACAAGCCGCGTTGTCCTGCTGCAGTGTATCTAGAACCTCTTAATGATGTCCAGGGGCTCGGCAGCCGTACTCTGGTGCTGCTTGAGAAGGCCGCTTTGTACCTCTGCTGCTAGGGTGACGGTGTGCTCCTCTGTTTGAAGGGGGCGTTCAGTATTTCCATTGACTGTTATGACGCCACGCGGACCGGGCATCTTGAGCTTGAGATAAGCAGAGTGTGGCACTATGTTGAACCTAGCAAACGCGGTTCATCCGAGCTGTGCGTGGTAGCCGCTGCGGAAGGGGACGATATCGAAGATTAACTCTTCACTTCGGAAGTTGTCCGGAGAACCGAAGAGCACCTCCAGCGTGATTGAGCCTGTACAAAAGGCCTCTGCGCCTGGTATGACTCCTTTAAAGGTAGTCTTTGTTGCTTTGATTCGTTAGGGATTAATACCCATCTTTCGCAATATATCCTGATAGAGCAGGTTAAGGCTGCTACCACCTTCCATTAGGACTCGTGTTAGGTGAAATCCGTCGATGATTGGGTCGAGGACCAGTGCGGCTGAAACGCCATGCCGGATACTAGTTGGGTGATCTCGACGATCGAAGGTGATCGGGAAGGACGACCAAGGATTGAATTTTGGGGCGACTGGCTCTACCACGTAGATGTCCCTGAGTCCTCGCTTGCGCTCCCTTTTGGGGATGTGTGTAGCATATATCATGTTCACCATTTTGACTTGAGGGGGAAATTTCTTCTGCCCCCGGTGTTCGGCTGCCGGGGCTCTTCGCCCTCGTCCTCACTTCGTGATCCCTTTTCCTTGTTTTCGGCATTTAACTTGCCAGCCTGTTTGAAAACCCAATAGTCTCTGTTGGTGTGATTAGCTTGTTTATCTGGGGTACCATGTATCTGGCACGGACGATCGAGTATGCGATCCAGGCTGGATGGTCCCTCACTATTCCTTTTGTAGGGCTTCTTTCGCTGGCCGGACTTTGAGCCGCTGAATCCGGCGTTAACGGTGGTGTCATCGGTGCTGTCGCCATTGCTTTGGCGTTTGTGTCTATTGCACCGGAGCTTGCCAGTGCTGTTCTTGGCATCAGAGGGGCATGTGTCGCTGGTTGTGTTTTTGGTACGAGCCAGCCAGCTCTCGTCACCCGCGCAAAAGCGGGTCATGAGTGTCGTAAGGGCTGCCATGGACTTCGGCTTTTCTTGGCCAAGGTGGCGTGCTAGCCATTCATCACGGATGCTGTGTTTTAAGGCCGCTAGGGCTTCGGCGTCCGGACAGTCAATGATCTGGCTCTTTTTGGTTAGGAACCTAGTCCAGAATTTTCTGGCTGATTCTCCAGGTTGTTGAACTATGTGGCTGAAGTCATCGGCATCGGGGGCCCGCCATATGTACCTTGGAAGTTGTCAAGGAAGGCTTCTTCCAAGTCCTCCCAGATGCCGATCGAATTTTCGGGTAGGCTATTTAGCCAGTGTCGAGCTGGCCCTTTGAGCTTTAGTGGGAGGAATTTGATGGCGTGGAGGTCATCTCCACGGGCCATGTGGATGTGGAGGATAAAGTCCTCAATCCATATTGCGGGATCGGTTGTTCCGTCGTATGATTCAATATTTGATGGGCTTAAACCCCTCGGGGAATTCGTGATCGAGCACCTCATCTATGAAACAGAGAGGGTGTGCGGTGCCTCTATATCGGGCCGCGTCACGGCGCACCTCCAATGAAGTCCGTCAGCGGTTATCGGCCCGGGTGTGACTAGGTTTGTCACGTCCGAATAGGTAGCCGTCATCCCGAGTCAGGAAGCGTCCTCGCGATCCGTAGATTGATCTGGTGTGTCTTGCTCTACTGTCCAGCTCCTACCGAAGGTCGTATGTATGGTCCCGAGCTATTCTGTCCCTGTTTTTGCGAGGTGGTGGGGCGGGCTGTTGTTCGGCCTGAGTTTCCACTTTATCCCGCCCTCGGGGTGGTCGGTCCGCCGCACTATCCCAACCACGTGGTGGTCGGTCCGCATTGCGTGAGGGAGGTATGGAATCTGGTGCCTCCTCATCGAACTGAGGTAGCAGTTTGCGCTTTGGGTAACTCTTGACTGGGCCCTCAAGGCCGTATTCTTCGGCTGCCAGGACATCAGTCCACCTGTCAATGAGCAGGTCTTGATCAGCCTGGAGCTGCTGCTGCTTCTTCTTCAGGCTTCTGGCAGTAGCTATTAGCTGGCGCTTGAAGCGTTCCTGCTCTAGGGGTGCCTCAGGCACGATGAAATCCTCCCTGCCGAGGCTCTCCTCATCTTCGGAGACTGGACGATAACTATCATCATCCGGGTCATTGGGCATGGCCTATTTATCAGGGTCATCTTGCCCGTTGTCTTGTTCCTCCTATTCAGATGCAGCTCCAACAGGGTCTTCATTGTTTTCGGCGTCGCTCGGAGTACTATTTTCTCCGGTGCCAGTGTTGCCGTCATTTGAGCGACGAGGCTTAGAGCGGCATTTAGGGCGTGGGCGCTTGGACTGTGTCTCAGAAGGTTTATTCGCAACTGGATCTCCTTTGTCATCGTCGCTAGCTTTTTAAGGTGTGTTGACCATGTACACATCGTACGAAGAGGTGGCCGTCCAACATCTAGTGAACGGAGGGTCTTGGCCTTGATCCATGCCAGCATCGTCGTCCATACCGTTGATGTCTTCGCAATCGTAATCAAGCATGTCGGTTAAGTTATCGACAGTGGCTATGAAGTGGGTGGCGGGTGGGAAGCAAAATTTCTGACCATCAGCCTCTGGCTCGAACCAAACATAGTTCGGCTGTGAGTCTTTCTCCAAGGACAAGTTCTTTAAAGAGTTTAGCACATCACCCAAAGGGGAATGCTGGAAGATGTCTGCGGCGCTAAATTCGAAAATCGATAACCGATCCAACTCGGTGTCCGCAGGCATGCCCGGTCCCCGGAGACAAGTCCAGAGTTCCGTTGACCCAAATATTGCGGGGTGTCGAGTCCGTGTGCGGCTCCAACACCGCGGAGTCTGTGTCCTCGGATGGCACGATCTGCTCTGGTTCTAAGGCCATTGCATCAATAAGGACCATCTCCTGGATGTGATCCGATGACAGATTTAAGTCATGTTCATCGGGGCGAGGGGAGCGATCGCTGCGGTCTCAAATCCATTGAAGATCAAGTCTCCACGAATATCCGTGACGTAGTTCAAGCTTCCAAATCTGACCTGATGGCCAGGGGCGTAGCTATCGATCTGCTCTAGATGGCCAAGCGAGTTGGCCTGCAGTATGAAGCCGCCGAACACGAAAATATGTACGGGGAGGAAGGTTTCTCCTTGGACAGCGTCACTATAGATGATTGAAGAGGCCATCGAACCCTTTGTTGACGGAACAGTGGAACTCTCAATGAAAGCACCAATGTCGGTGTCAAAACCGGCGAATCTTGGGTAGGGGGTCCCGAACTGTGCGTCTAGGATCGATGGTAACAGGAGACAAGGGACACAATGTTTACCCAGGTTCGGACCCTCTCTATGGAGGTAATACCCTACGTCCTGCTTGATTATACTGATGAATATGAGTGTTACAAGAGTTGATCTACCACGAGATCGTAATGGCTAAACCCTAGAAGCCTAGCCTATATGACTATGGTGATGAGTATATATCCTTTCCGGACTAACCCCTCCGGTCTATATAGACACCGAGGGGATCTAGGGTTTACATAGAGTCCATTACATAAGAAGGAATCTTCAAAGTCGGTCACCAAGCTTGCCTTCCACGCTAAGGAGAGTCCAATCTGGACACAAGTACAGTCTTCGGCCTTCACGTCTTCATAGCTCATCAGTCCAGTCCAATAGATAACAGGCCAGATGCCCGAGGACCCCTTAGTCCAGGACTCCCTCAGTCTCCGCTGTGCCAACAGGGATGCTCAATTTTGGTGGAACTGCACAAAAACTTTGGGTGCTTCATTGCCTCAACAGCTTCCTTCCTTTCCTGTGACTTGCTAATATCGGTTCGCATTCTTCCTTTGCTATCAGTCGCTTGGCTTATCTCGGCTTCTAGTCAAAGGAAATAGTAATTGATATGCTACCTCACACAGGTTGGTACTAGTCTTTATCCTGATTATTGTGCTTGTCATATGTATTGGTAATTTGGTATTGTGCTACTGTTTGCCAATTTCATAAAGGAGTAACTTGGAGCCTGAACTCGCAGGCAAATCATTACATCGGGTGATTTTAGTAGAACTGCACAAAAAGATTAGATGGACAGGTACTTATATTGCTGCTATGTACTCCAAAGTTTACTCAGACAAGCATCGATGTTGACAAGAAGAAGTGCCTATATTCATTCGAGTATCAGCCGGCGTCAACCAATTGTCAAACTCCAAGTATTAGGAGAGTGAGCGCCAAAAATATTGCTTGGCGCATAGCCCAGAAAAACACAGTCCAGTCTTTGGTCCCAACTTGTGCCTTTTGGTTATCTGCACATATGGTATCAAACTGTATGGCATGGAGTCTAAAGATTCCAGACAAGTTGGTTGACGCGTATATTCATCTGGCACTTAATCAGTCTACACGCCAGGGATGCTCCATTTAAGTTGAAGTGCACAAAAAATTTGGGTGGTTCATTTTCTCAACCGCCTCCTTTCCAGTCTGCAATGTAGAATTTTGGCGAGCTACAGGACCAAGATGAGCCAGTAAACTAGTTGGATGAAAGTAGTGGCCAAGTTGCTCAAACCTCCCTCGGCACGAGGCCACTATTTGAGGATAAACCTACAAGCAAAGTTCAGATTGTCTGTGTTGCCTCTTTTGTACTCGAAAGTTTACTCATACAAGCATTAATTTTAGCAAGAAGTACCTCCGACTGAACACCATTTACCAGTCTGTAACCTAGGTAATTAAAGTTCGTCCATGGATCATATTGGCTGTGATCTCAATCATTTGGATAAATAAACATACTGAACATGTGTATATTTGAATCTTTTTGTGAATTATCTATGAATATTGTTGTGTGATCTATCAATCATTCGGATCCATAGACATGCTGAACTTGTGTATATATGAATCTTTTGAGTTGTTGATAGTGAATGTTGGCTATGAATATGAACGTGTCCGGTGAACCTGAGTTTGATACGAATGTTTACCTTTTCTACTGTGCTTTTGTGTGAACTTGTTAGTATGCCTACTGTGGGGTATGTGACGTGTGGGTGTCAACGGCACACCTTCTTCCCAAGAAGAATTGCACCTGCTTTGTTAGGGTAGCAACGGCGCATCAGCTCTTTTTAATCTTTCTGCTCGGTCTTGCCCCCTCCCCCGCTCAACCCCTGCAGTAATGTTTTTGGCCTCAAAACAAACATAGTACTGCGTTGTTTTGGGGGCTTGATGAAAAATCGAGTGCTGGTTTCTGTAGGTTGGCCCTCCTAGAAAATGGGCTGCTGGTCCACCATGGAATGGGAGGCTAAAAATACAAGTTGTATGGTGCAGAGGCAAGTAAAAAAACGCCATCGAGAGCCATCCACTAAAGAAAAAAAATCTCTCCTGATGTGCTTCTTCAGTCGTGCCGCCAGCCCCCTCTATAATCCAATTCGCTCGGGGATCTGGTATCATTTTTTTCCAGAGGACAAGTATCAGCTAGGCCTAGGTTTTGCATTTTAACATGAGTAGCCCACGACATATGGGTGATAGTGGTTTCAACTTATTTTTTGAGGTCCATACCGGCCTATGGGTTTTTTCTTAAAGATCGGCAGCCCAATGTATTTTTTTAACCACCTTATATATATTTATATTATTACTATTATCGTATATTTTATAGAGACTTATATATACATTATGAAAACATCCCACGTGTTATTAACTTATAAAAGTAAATGTTTAACAGAAGTTGGCAAGGAAAATCCTGGTTGTTTTTGACTCACAGGCAAGGAAAATCCTTGTGATTGCGTACAAAAGCTTGCGGACATTTTAAGGACCAATGTAATAATAACGCGCTCATTTTTATTTTGAGCAATAACTCGCTAATTTATTAATTATGTATATAAAAAATGTGCATCTCCGGTTTATTTTTTTATATTAATTGCTCCTTCTAACATAACATTATATATATATATATAATGAGCCCAGCTAATTCGTGTATTTGAAGGAAGTGCAAATGGGCTGGGATTTCTTAGATAATATAAATGGGCCGCATTGACGCGAAATTATTTGTTCACCCACCCAGCAAATGGACTGTACATTCTAGAAACATGGGTTGAATACATGCCACATTTTTGTAGGCTGACATGTGGGCTAATAGGTCGAAGCCGTCGCAGGGCATTGTCAACTTGGTCGGCATGCACCTTCAATCTCTCGTCTTCTTCCTCCAGTGTCACCGGGACCGCCTGGTCCGGCCTCCGGCGGCTAGCGGCTCTGCTTAGCATGCATCGCTGCGAAGCGCTGCCCCACCGTCGGCCAGGCTATCCCTCCACCCCTCCACACCTCCTGTTATTCTCCACCGACTGCAGCCCCATGCCGCACCAGAACCAGTTATAACCCTTCTCCTCCACTCAATCTACGACTCCACTGCCGCGTCTTCCCATCTCCGAGTCCTTCCCGTCCGGGGCCTCACTGTCGTCCACCACCTCGCAGCGCTCGGTGCGGCGTGGTCAACAAACAAGAGTCATCGAAAGAGGATTGTACGTGGAGAGCCTGACGGCTGGGACCCACGAGGTCCATGGTCGCACGCAAGGAAAGTTCCTCCTTATTAAGCTGAAAAAATGTTTCCTCCACCTGACAGCTGGGACCCACCGGCTGTATCTTCGCAGGGAAGGAAGTGCCCCTTGTTATGCGAAAAAAATTATTCCTCTCGTTGACAGCTGGGACCCGTCAGATTTGGTGGCTGACTTGTGGGCCTACTAAGCGGGCGTGTACGTAGGGCTTTGTCAACTTAATAAACAAATGATTCCAGTAGCTGGACCATTGGATGTTAATCCAACAGTCGTGCTCCTTCTTCAACCTCTGTTCTTGCTCCTGTCTCCCGTGGGCGGCACCGCAGCTGTGCTGCCGCGCACCCGAACCAGTCAAGTTTCCCACCTCTCTCCATCTACGACTCCACTACCCCGTCTTCCTCATCTCCGGGTCATTCCAATCTGGGGCCTCGCCGTCGTCCATCGGCCTTTGGTGCGCTCGGCATGCTGTGGTCAATGTGGTCAACAATCGAGAGTCATCGGAACATGACTGTACGTGAGAGGCTGACAGTGGGGACGCGCCACGCCCATGGACGCATGCATGCAACGGAACGCGGCGTGGTCAACATGGTCAAGGAACGACTTCCATCGAAAGTGTACTGTACGTGGAGAGGCTGATAGCTGGGTCCACAGCCGCAGCAAGGAAGTGCCTCCTTATTATGCGGAAAATAAGGACTCCTCCACCTCACAGTAGGGACCCACCGGACGGGCCACCGTATTTTGCGAAAAAAATGTTTCCCCCCTGACTGCTGGGACCCACCGGACGGGTCACCGTATTTCGCAAAAAAACATTCCCCCCGCTGTCAGCTCGGACCCACCGGAAGTGCCTCCTTATTATGCACTAAAAAATGAATACTCCCCCTGCTAGTTGGCACCCACCTTGGTGGGTGGCTGACTTGTGGGCCTACTAAGTTGACGGGGACGGAGTGCTTTGTCAACTTAGTCAATATGAACGATTCTAGCTCTAGTGACCGTACGATGTCCATCCAATGGTCGTAGTGCTTCTTCAACCTCTGGTCTTCTTGCTCCAGCCGCCCAAAGCAGCGCCGGTCGTGCCGCATGCTCCTGCCTCCCGTGGCCAGCTGTGCTGCCACGGAGACCTCACCGCCCCCTACTATTCCCACCGATGGCCAGGCCCTACGGCGATGGCAGCCTCACACCGTAGCCGAACCAGTGAACCCTCGTACTCCTCTCCGCGCGGGCTTCCACTGTCGCGTCTTTGATAAGTCTCCGTCGTATCTATACTTTTTTATTGTTCCATGCCAATATTCTACAACTTTCATATACTTTTGGCAACTTTTATATTATTTTTGGGACTAACATATTGATCCAGTGCCCAGTGCCAGTTCCTGTCTGTTGCATGTTTTATGTTTCGCAGAATATCCATATCAAACAGAATCCAAACGGGATAAAAACGGATGGAGCTTATTTTTGGAATATTTGGAAAATCTGGGAGAAAGATCAACGCGAAACGGTGTCCGAGGTGGGCACGAGGTAGTGGGCGTGCCCCTGACCCTCGTGGTCCACCCGTAAGGCGGTTGATGCCCTTCTTCAGCTGCAAGAAAGCTATTTTTTGGAGAGAAAAACAGGGTGAAGGTTTTGTCCAATCGGAGTTACGGACCTCCATATATATATACGAAACGGTGAAAGGGCAGCAAGACAGAATGCAGAAACAGAGAGAGACAGAGAGACTGATCCAATCTCGGAGGGGCTCTCGCCCCTCCCATGGCATGGAGGCCAAGGACCAGAGGGGAACCCTTCTCCCATCTAGGGAGGAGGTCAAGGAAGAAGAAGACGAAGGGGCCCCCTCTTCCCTTCTCTTCCGGTGGTGCCGGAATGTTGCCATGGCCATCATCATCACCGCAATCTTCGCGAACAACTTCACCGTCATCATCACCAACTCTTCCCCCCTCTATGCAGCGGTGTAACCTCTCTCTTACCCACTGTAATCTCTACTTAAACATGGTGCTCAACGCTATATATTATTTCCCAATGATGTATGGCTATCCTATGATGTTTGAATAGATCCGTTTTGTCCCATGGGTTATTTGATGATCGTGATTGGTTTGAGTTGCATGTTTTATTATTGGTCTTGTTCTATGGTGCTCTCTGTGTCGCGCAAGAGTGAGGGATCCCCGTTGTAGGGTGTTGCAATACGTTTATGATTCTCTTATGGTGGGTGGCGTGAGTGACATAAGCACAGACCCGAGTAAGTAGGTTGTTTGCGTATGGGATAAAGAGGACTTGATACTTTAATGCTACGGTTGGGTTTTACCTTAATGATCTTTAGTAGTTGCGGATGCTTGCTAGAGTTCCAATCATAAGTGCATATGATCCAAGTAGAGAAAGTATGTTAGCTTATGCCTCTCCCTCATATAAAATTGCAATAATGATTACCGGTCTAGTTATCGGTTGCCTAGAGAGAAATAACTTTCTCGTGACAACAAGCTCTCTACTAAAACTAACTTGGTTATTTCTTTATCTAAACAGCCCCTACTTTTTATTTACGTGTTCTTTATTATCTTGCAAACCTTTCCAACTGAAGGAAATATGCCCTAGAGGCAATAATAAAGTTATTATTTATTTCCTTATAATCATGATAAATGTTTATTATTCATGCTAGAATTGTATTTTCCGGAAACATAATACATGTGTGAATACATAGACAAACAGAGTGTCACTAGTATGCCTCTACTTGACTAGCTCGTTAATCAAAGATGGTTATGTTTCCTAACCATGAACAATGAGTTGTTATTTGATTAACGAGGTCACATCATTAGTAGAATGATCTGATTGACATGACCCATTCCATTAGCTTAGCACCTGATCGTTTAGTATGTTGCTATTGCTTTCTTCATGACTTATACATGTTCCTACGACTATGAGATTATGCAACTCCCGTTTACCGGAGGAACACTTTGGGTACTACCAAACGTCACAACGTAAATGGGTGATCATAAAGGAGTACTACAGGTGTATCCAATGGTCGATGTTGGGTTGGCGTATTTCGAGATTAGGATTTGTCACTCCGATTGTCGGAGAGGTATCTCTGGGCCCTCTCGGTAATACACATCACATAAGCCTTGCAAGCATTACAACTAATATGTTAGTTGTGAGATGGTGTATTACGGAACGAGTAAAGAGACTTGCCGTTAACGAGATTGAACTAGGTATTGGATACCGACGATCGAATCTCGGGCAAGTAACATACCGATGACAAAGGGAACAACGTATGTTGTTATGCGGTCTGACCGATAAAGATCTTCGTAGAATATGTAGGAGCCAATATGGGCATCCAGGTCCCGCTATTGGTTATTGACCAGAGACATGTCTCGGTCATGTCTACATTGTTCTCGAACCCGTAGGGTCCGCACGCTTAAGGTTACGATGACAGTTATATTATGAGTTTATGCATTTTGATGTACCGAAGGTTGTTCGGAGTCCCGGATGTGATCACGGACATGACGAGGAGTCTCGAAATGGTCGAGACGTAAAGATTGATATATTGGAAGCCTATGTTTGGACATCGGAAGTGTTCCGGGTGAAATCGGGATTTTACCGGGTTACCGGGAGGTTACCGGAACCCCCCGGGAGCCATATGGGCCATCGTGGGCCTTAGTGGAAAGGAGAAAGGGGCAGCCCAAGGTGGCTGCGCCTCTTTCCCCTCCCCTAGTCCTATTAGGACTAGGAGAAGGTGGCCGGCCCCCCTCTCTCCCTTCCCCTCCGAGGAATCCTAGTTGGACTAGGATTGGGGGGAGGAATCCTACTCCCAGAGGGAGTAGGACTCTCCTGCGCCTCCCTCTTTGGCCGGCCAGCCTCCCCTCCTCTCCTCCTTTATATACGGAGGCAGGGGCACCTCTAAACACACAAGTTGACACAAGTTGATCCACGTGATCGATTCCTTAGCCGTGTGCGGTGCCCCCTGCCACCATATTCCTCGATAATACTGTAGCGGAGTTTAGGCGAAGCCCTGCTGCTGTAGTTCATCAAGATCGTCACCACGCCGTCGCGCTGACGAAACTCTTCCCCGACACTTTGCTGGATCGGAGTCCGGGGATCGTCATCGAGCTGAACGTGTGCTCGAACTCGGAGGTGCCGTAGTTTCGGTGCTTGATCGGTTGGATCGTGAAGACGTACGACTACTTCCTCTACGTCGTGTCATTGCTTCCGCAGTCGGTCTGCGTTGGGTACGTAGACAACACTCTCCTCTCGTTGCTATGCATCACATGATCCTGTGTGCGCGTAGGAAAATTTTTGAAATTACTACGAAACCCAACAGTGGCATCCGAGCCTAGGTTAATGATGTTGATGTTATATGCACGAGTAGAACACAAGTGAGTTGTGGACGATGCAAGTCATACTGCCTACCAGCATGTCATATTTTGGTTCAGCGGTATTGTTGGACGAGACGACCCGGACCAACCTTACGCGTACGCTTACGCGAGACCGGTTCCCTCGACGTGCTTTGCACAGAGATGGCTTGCGGGCGACTGCCTCTCCAACTTTAGTTGAACCAAGTATGGCTACGCCCGGTCCTTGCGAAGGTTAAAACGGAGTCTATTTGACAAACTATCGTTGTGGTTTTGATGCGTAGGTGAGATTGGTTCTTACTTAAGCCCGTAGCAGCCACGTAAAACATGCAACAACAAAGTAGAGGACGTCTAACTTGTTTTTGCAGGGCATGTTGTGATGTGATATGGTCAAGGCATGATGCTGAAATTTATTGTATGAGATGATCATGTTTTGTAACCAAGTTATCGGCAACTAGCAGGAGCCATATGGTTGTCGCTTTATTGTATGCAATGCAATCGCGATGTAATGCTTTACTTTATTACTAAACGGTAGTGATAGTCGTGGAAGCATAAGATTGGCGAGACGACAACGATGCTACGATGGAGATCAAGGTGTCGCGCCGGTGACGATGGTGATCATGACGGTGCTTCGGAGATGGAGATCACAAGCACAAGATAATGATGGCCATATCATATCACTTATATTGATTGCATGTGATGTTTATCTTTTTATGCATCTTATCTTGCTTTGATTGACGGTAGCATTATAAGATGATCTCTCACTAAATTATCAAGAAGTGTTCTCCCTGAGTATGCACCGTTGCAAAAGTTCTTCGTGCTGAGACACCACGTGATGATCGGGTGTGATAGGCTCTACGTTCAAATACAACAGGTGCAAAACAGTTGCGCACGCAGAATACTCAGGTTAAACTTGACGAGCCTAGCATATGCAGATATGGCCTCGGAACACGGAGACCGAAAGGTCGAGCGTGAATCATATAGTAGATATGATCAACATAATGATGTTCACCGATGAAACTACTCCATCTCACGTGATGATCGGACATGGTTTAGTTGATTTGGATCACGTGATCACTTAGAGGATTAGAGGGATGTCTATCTAAGTGGGAGTTCTTTAATAATATGATTAATTGAACTTAAAATTTATCATGAACTTAGTCCCTGATAGTATCTTGCTTGTTTATGTTGATTGTAGATAGATGGCTCGTGTTGTTGTTCCGTTAAATTTTAATGCGTTCCTTGAGAAAGCAAAGTTGAAAGATGATGGTAGCAATTACACGGACTGGGTCCGTAACTTGAGGATTATCCTCATTGCTGCACAGAAGAATTACGTCCTGGAAGCACCGCTGGGTGCCAGGCCTGCTGCTGGAGCAACGCCAGATGTTATGAACGTCTGGCAGAGCAAAGCTGATGACTACTCGATAGTTCAGTGTGCCATGCTTTACGGCTTAGAATCGGGACTTCAACGGCGTTTTGAACGTCATGGAGCATATGAGATGTTCCAGGAGTTGAAGTTAATATTTCAAGCAAATGCCCGGATTGAGAGATATGAAGTCTCCAATAAGTTCTATAGCTGCAAGATGGAAGAGAACAGTTCTGTCAGTGAGCATATACTCAAAATGTCTGGGTATAATAATCACTTGATTCAATTGGGAGTTAATCTTCCAGATGATTGCGTCATTGAGAGAATTCTCCAATCACTGCCACCAAGCTACAAGAGCTTCGTGATGAACTATAATATGCAAGGGATGAACAAGACTATTCCCGAGCTCTTCGCAATGCTAAAAGCTGCGGAGGTAGAAATCAAGAAGGAGCATCAAGTGTTGATGGTTAACAAGACCACTAGTTTCAAGAAAAAGGGCAAAGGGAAGAAAAAGGGGAACTTCAAAAAGAACGGCAAGCAAGTTGCTGCTCAAGAGAAGAAACCCAAGTCTAGACCTAAGCCTGAAACTGAGTGCTTCTACTGCAAGCAGACTGGTCACTGGAAGCGGAACTGCCCCAAGTATTTGGCGGATAAGAAGGATGGCAAGGTGAACAAAGGTATATGTGATATACATGTTATTGATGTGTACCTTACCAATGCTCGCAGTAGCACCTGGGTATTTGATACTGGTTCTGTTGCTAATATTTGCAACTCGAAACAGGGACTACAGAAGAAGCGGGCACTGGCAAAGGACGAGGTGACGATGCGCGTGGGAAACGGTTCCAAAGTCGATGTGATCGCGGTCGGCACGCTACCTCTACATCTACCTTCGGGATTAATATTAGACCTAAATAATTGTTATTTGGTGCCAGCGTTGAGCATGAACATTATATCTGGATCTTGTTTAATGCGAGACGGTTATTCATTTAAATCAGAGAATAATGGTTGTTCTATTTATATGAG
The DNA here is from genome assembly GCF_002162155.2 of Triticum dicoccoides. Classification (NCBI taxonomy): domain Eukaryota; kingdom Viridiplantae; phylum Streptophyta; class Magnoliopsida; order Poales; family Poaceae; genus Triticum; species Triticum dicoccoides. Next base: position 243,827,215 of record NC_041384.1, on the reverse strand, counting down.
TAATATCTTTTATGGTCATGCACCCTTGAAGAGTGGTCTATTCTTACTAAATCTCGATAGTAGTAATACACATATTCATAATGTTGAAACCAAAAGATACAGAGTTGATAATGAAAGTGCAACTTATTTGTGGCACTGTCGTTTAGGTCATATCGGTGTAAAACGCATGAAGAAACAACATACTAATGGACTTTTGGAACCACTTGATTATGAATCACTTGGTACTTGCGAACCGTGCCTCATGGGCAAGATGACTAAAACACCGTTCTCCGGTACTATGGAGAGAGCAACAGATTTGTTGGAAATCATACATACCGATGTATGTGGTCCGATGAATATTGAGGCTCGTGGCGGATATCGTTATTTTCTCACCTTCACAGATGATTTGAGCAGATATGGATATATCTACTTAATGAAGCATAAGTCTGAAACATTTGAAAAGTTCAAAGAATTTCAGAGTGAAGTTGAAAATCATCGTAACAAGAAAATAAAGTTTCTACGATCTGATCGTGGAGGAGAATATTTGAGTTACGAGTTTGGTGTACATTTGAAAAACTGTGGAATAGTTTCGCAACTCACGCCACCTGGAATACCACAGCGTAATGGTGTGTCCGAACGTCGTAATCGTACTTTATTAGATATGGTACGATCTATGATGTCTCTTACTGATTTACCGCTATCATTTTGGGGTTATGCTTTAGAGACGGCCGCATTCACGTTAAATAGGGCACCATCAAAATCCGTTGAGACGTCGCCTTATGAACTGTGGTTTGGCAAGAAACCAAAGTTGTCGTTTTTTAAAGTTTGGGGCTGCGATGCTTATGTGAAAAAGCTTCAACCTGATAAGCTCGAACCCAAATCGGAGAAATGTGTATTCATAGGATACCCAAAGGAAACTGTTGGGTACACCTTCTATCACAGATCCGAAGGCAAAACATTTGTTGCTAAGAATGGATCATTTCTAGAGAAGGAGTTTCTCTCGAAAGAAGTGAGTGGGAGGAAAGTAGAACTTGACGAGGTAACTGTACCTGCTCCCTTACTGGAAAGTAGTTCATCACAGAAAACTGTTTCAGTGACACCTACACCAGTTAGTGAGGAAGCCAATGATAATGATCATGAAACTTCAGATCAAGATACTACTGAACTTCGTAGATCAACCAGAGTAAGATCCGCACCAGAGTGGTACGGTAATCCTGTTCTGGAGGTCATGCTACTAGATCATGATGAACCTACGAACTATGAAGAAGCGATGGTGAGCCCAGATTCCGCAAAGTGGCTAGAAGCCATGAAATCTGAGATGGGATCCATGTATGAGAACAAAGTATGGACTTTGGTTGACTTGCCCAATGATCGGCAAGCGATTGAGAATAAATGGATCTTTAAGAAGAAGACTGACGCTGATGGTAATGTTACTGTCTACAAAGCTCGACTTGTCGCAAAAGGTTTTCGGCAAGTTCAAGGAATTGACTACGATGAGACCTTCTCACCCGTAGCGATGCTTAAGTCCGTCCGAATCATGTTAGCAATTGCCGCATTTTATGATTATGAAATTTGGCAAATGGATGTCAAAACTGCATTCCTGAATGGATTCCTGGAAGAAGAGTTGTATATGATGCAACCAGAAGGTTTTGTCGATCCAAAGGGAGCTAACAAAGTGTGCAAGCTCCAGCGATCCATTTATGGACTGGTGCAAGCCTCTCGGAGTTGGAATAAACGTTTTGATAGTGTGATCAAAGCATTTGGTTTTATACAGACTTTTGGAGAAGCCTGTATTTACAAGAAAGTGAGTGGGAGCTCTGTAGCATTTCTGATATTATATGTGGATGACATATTACTGATTGGAAATGATATAGAATTTCTGGATAGCATAAAGGGATACTTGAATAAAAGTTTTTCAATGAAAGACCTCGGTGAAGCTGCTTACATATTAGGCATTAAGATCTATAGAGACAGATCAAGACGCTTAATTGGACTTTCACAAAGCACATACCTTGACAAAATTTTTGAAGAAATTCAAAATGGATCAAGCAAAGAAAGGGTTCTTGCCTGTGTTACAAGGTGTGAAATAGAGTAAGACTCAATGCCCGACCACTGCAGAAGATAGAGAGAATATGAAAGATGTTCCCTATGCATCAGCCATAGGCTCTATCATGTATGCAATGCTGTGTACCAGACCTGATGTGTGCCTTGCTATAAGTTTAGCAGGGAGGTACCAAAGTAATCCAGGAATGGATCACTGGACAGCGGTCAAGAACATCCTGAAATACCTGAAAAGGACTAAGGATATGTTTCTCGTATATGGAAGTGACAAAGAGCTCATCGTAAAAGGTTACGTTGATGCAAGCTTTGACACTGATCCGGACGATTCTAAATCGCAAACCGGATACGTGTTTACATTAAACGGTGGAGCTGTCAGTTGGTGCAGTTCTAAACAAAGCGTCGTAGCGGGATCTACATGTGAAGCGGAATACATAGCTGCTTCGGAAGCAGCAAATGAAGGAGTCTGGATGAAGGAGTTCATATCCGATCTAGGTGTCATACCTAGTGCATCGGGTCCAATGAAAATCTTTTGTGACAATACTGGTGCAATTGCCTTGGTAAAGGAATCCAGATTTCACAAAAGGACCAAACACATCAAGAGACGCTTCAACTCCATCCGGGATCTAGTCCAGGTGGGAGACATAGAGATTTGCAAGATACATACGGATCTGAATATTGCAGACCCGTTGACTAAGCCTCTTCCACGAGCAAAACATGATCAGCACCAAAGCTCCATGGGTGTTAGATTCATTACAGTGTAATCTAGATTATTGACTCTAGTGCAAGTGGGAGACTGAAGGAAATATGCCCTAGAGGCAATAATAAAGTTATTATTTATTTCCTTATAATCATGATAAATGTTTATTATTCATGCTAGAATTGTATTTTCCGGAAACATAATACATGTGTGAATACATAGACAAACAGAGTGTCACTAGTATGCCTCTACTTGACTAGCTCGTTAATCAAAGATGGTTATGTTTCCTAACCATGAACAATGAGTTGTTATTTGATTAACGAGGTCACATCATTAGTAGAATGATCTGATTGACATGACCCATTCCATTAGCTTAGCACCTGATCGTTTAGTATGTTACTATTGCTTTCTTCATGACTTATACATGTTCCTACGACTATGAGATTATGCAACTCCCGTTTACCGGAGGAACACTTTGGGTACTACCAAACGTCACAACGTAAATGGGTGATTATAAAGGAGTACTACAGGTGTCTCCAATGGTCGATGTTGGGTTGGCGTATTTCGAGATTAGGATTTGTCACTCCGATTGTCGGAGAGGTATCTCTGGGCCCTCTCGGTAATACACATCACATAAGCCTTGCAAGCATTACAACTAATATGTTAGTTGTGAGATGATGTATTACGGAACGAGTAAAGAGACTTGCCGTTAACGAGATTGAACTAGGTATTGGATACCGACGATCGAATCTCGGGCAAGTAACATACCGATGACAAAGGGAACAACGTATGTTGTTATGCGGTCTGACCGATAAAGATCTTCGTAGAATATGTAGGAGCCAATATGGGCATCCAGGCCCCGCTATTGGTTATTGACCAGAGACATGTCTCGGTCATGTCTACATTGTTCTCGAACCCGTAGGGTCCGCACGCTTAAGGTTACGATGACAGTTATATTATGAGTTTATGCATTTTGATGTACCGAAGGTTGTTCGGAGTCCCGGATGTGATCACGGACATGACGAGGAGTCTCGAAATGGTCGAGACGTAAAGATTGATATATTGGAAGCCTATGTTTGGACATCGGAAGTGTTCCGGGTGAAATCGGGATTTTACCGGGTTACCGGGAGGTTACCGGAACCCCCCGGGAGCCATATGGGCCATCATGGGCCTTAGTGGAAAGGAGAAAGGGGCAGCCCAAGGTGGCTGCGCCTCTTTCCCCTCCCCTAGTCCTATTAGGACTAGGAGAAGGTGGCCGGCCCCCCTCTCTCCCTTCCCCTCCGCGGAATCCTAGTTGGACTAGGATTGGGGGGAGGAATCCTACTCCCAGAGGGAGTAGGACTCTCCTGCGCCTCCCTCTTTGGCCGGCCAGCCTCCCCTCCTCTCCTCCTTTATATACGGAGGCAGGGGCACCTCTAAACACACAAGTTGACACAAGTTGATCCACGTGATCGATTCCTTAGCCGTGTGCGGTGCCCCCTGCCACCATATTCCTCGATAATACTGTAGCGGAGTTTAGGCGAAGCCCTGCTGCTGTAGTTCATCAAGATCGTCACCACGCCGTTGTGCTGACGAAACTCTTCCCCGACACTTTGCTGGATCGGAGTCCGGGGATCGTCATCGAGCTGAACGTGTGCTCGAACTCGGAGGTGCCGTAGTTTCGGTGCTTGATCGGTTGGATCGTGAAGACGTACGACTACTTCCTCTACGTCGTGTCATTGCTTCCGCAGTCGGTCTGCGTTGGGTACATAGACAACACTCTCCTCTCGTTGCTATGCATCACATGATCCTGTGTGCGCGTAGGAAATTTTTTGAAATTACTACGAAACCCAACACCAACAACACCTACAAAGTACTTCTAGTTTCATACTTGTTCTTGGTAAAGCGAACGTCAAGCGTGCGTAGAGTTGTATCGGTGGTCGATAGAACTTGAGGGAATATTTGTTCTACCTTTAGCTCCTCGTTGGGTTCGACACTCTTACTTATCGAAAACTGTTGCGATCCCCTATACTTGTGGGTTATCAAGACCTTTTTCTGGCGCCGTTGCCGGGGAGCAATAGCGTGGGGTGAATATTCTCGTGTGTGCTTGTTTGATTTATCACTAAGTAATTTTTATTTTCTGTTCTTAGTTGTTCTTTATCTTTAGTTATGGATATGGAACACAAAATACCAAAAAAATTAGGTGTACTTTCTGCTCATGGAGATGGGGAACCTCCTAAAACCCTCGATGTTGTTTATGTGAAAGATATTATGTACTACTTTAATAATCCTGAGATAACCCCACTCAATTATGTAATGGGAGTAATGTTGGATCAACGTGAATACTTTAGGGTTTACCACTTGACACAAAAAGAGAAACTATTATGGGATCAAATTCATATATTGAAGTGGTATGCTAGGCAACTATGCTTGAGATATGATTATACTTGTTGCTCTAGGATGAAGGCTCCACACCTTCCCTTTTTATGTGAATTTAATGATAATAAAACCTTAGCTTCTTATGCTAATGGTATATATGACTACTATGATGTGGAACAAATATAAGAATTTGTTGCTTTTATGGGTGCTTATGAAATTGAAACTATGTTCAAAGAATATGAAAATCTTTATGATGCTGTCTACAGACCTGAAAATTTAGCTATCCTTAAATATTGTTATGAGAATTATGAATATAATTCCGATATTAATGCGTTTATTGAGAAAGTCTCCGCTGTCCAAGAAGAGACTAATATTTTGCAGGAAACTATGGAAGAAGAAATTGATGAAACTGTGAGCTCATTGGGTGAAAAAGATGAGGAGGAGAGCGAAGAACAAAAGGAGGAAGAGCGGATTGATCACCCGTGCCCACTTTCTAATGAGAGTAACTCTTCAACTCATACATTGTTTAATTTCCCTCAGTGCTTACCGAAGGATGAATGCTATGATAATTGCTATGATCCCGTTGACTCTTTTGAAATATCCCTTTTTGATGATGCTTGCTATGCTTGTGGCCAAGATGCCAATATGAATTATGCTTATGGAGATGAACTTGCTATAGTTCCTTATGTTAAACATGAAATTGTTGCTATTGCACCCACACATGATAGTCCTATTATCTTTTTGAATTCTCCAAACTACACTATATCGGAGAAGTTTGTGCTTATTAAGGATTATATTGATGGGTTGCATTTTACTACTACACATGATGATTTTGATAGATATAATATGCATGTGCTTGCTACTCCTACTTCCAATTATTATGAGAGAGGAACTATATCTCCACCTCTCTATGTTTCCAATACGATAAAATTGCAAGAAACTGTTTATACTATGCATTGGCCTTTACTATATGTGCATGAATTGTCCTTTTATGACATGCCGATGCATAGGAAGAGAGTGAGACTTCGTTGTTGCATTATATATGTTACTTTGTGCTCACTACTAAATTATAAATCGTTGTTAATTAAAATTGGCTTTGATATACCTTGGGATCCGGGTGGATTCACTACTTGAGCACTATATGCCTAGCTTAATGGCTTTAAAGAAAGCGCTGCCAGGGAGACAACCCGGAAGTTTTAGAGAGTCATTGATTTCTGTTGAGTGCTTTCATATAGTTTTAAAACAACAAAAATAAAGAGGGGAACCCAAAACTTTTTCAAAAAGAAAAGCGAAAGTGAGAAAGACGAGCATTGTTGAAGTGGGAGCTAGCTTTGAACTTTGTTCATGCTCACAAAAACTTTGTGAATCTTGATTACAGAAACTTTTCAATAAAAATAATTTTCCCTTGTAAAATTCCATTGTATTATAAAAATAATATGCCAATGTTTTCCTTTAGGATGTTTACTTTGCTTGTTGGTTTGTACGGTGCAAGACAGAAACTTTGGCTGTAGTGCGCGATTTTACATTTTTTACTGGAATGTCAAATGGTTCTGATTCTTTTTGCACTGTCTTTCTATACGAATTTTTTATTTTTCCTAATTTTGGTACAATTTTTCAAGTATCACAAGTATGGTGAATGTTCAGATTATTACAAACTGTTCTGTTTTAGATAGATTCTGTTTTTGATGCATAGTTTGCTTGTTTTCATGAAACCAATGATTTATATCAGTGGATTAAGCCATGGAAAAGTTATATTACAATAGACACAATGCAAAAACAAAATATGAATTGGTTTGCAACAGTACTTAGAGTGGTGATTTGCTTTATTATACTAACGGATCTTACCGAGTTTTCTGTTGAAGTTTTGTGTGGATGAAGTGTTCGATGATCGAGAAGGTCTCGATGTGAGAAGAAGGAAGAGAGGCAAGATGTAACACTCCGGATGTAATTTACCTTATATGTATCCCAACTCTTGTCGTTTCCGGTGCTAAGTTATTTTATTTTTCCTCGGGTTCGGGTTTTTGTCTTCGTGTGTTGTTGCCTTTGTCATCCATCTCGTATCATGTCATCATGTGCATTGCATTTGCATACGTGTTCGCCTCATGCATCCGAGCATTTTCCCCGTTGTTCATTTTGCATTCCGGCGCTCCTATCTCCTCCGGTAGTCCTTTCTACCTCTTTTCGTGTGTGGGGTTTAAACATTTCCGGATTGGACCGAGACTTGCCATGTGGCCTTGGTTTACTACCGGTAGACCGCCTGTCAAGTTTCGTGCCATTTGGACTTCGTTTGATACTCCAACGGTTAACTGAGGGACCGAGAAGGCCTCATTTGTGTTGCAGCCCAACACCCTTCCAATTTGGCCCAAAACCCACCAAAGACCCTTCCATCACCTAGAGCGTTCGATCACGATCGCGTGGCTGAAAATCGTGCTCAATTTGGAGCCTCCTAGCTCCTCCTACCGATAAAACTAGATCCCCTTCCGAAATTCCCGGGTCTCTTCCTACCCTAAACCTAGATCCTCTCCCTCTCGCCGCGCCGGACACGTCCGGTACGGCCGGACACCACCGCGCCGCCGCCCCACACCAGTGGCATCCCGCCACGTGGCACCACCGCCCTTCTCCGCCGCGAGGCCCATTCGGCCCGAACCGGGCCCCCCGCAGCCCATCTACCCCGCCGCCGCCAGCTCCAGTCGCCGCCCGAGGAGCTCGCGCTCGCGCCGCCCGCCAGAGCTGCTCATCGGTCCGCGCCGTTCTCCTCCGACCTCGCCGGCCGGACCTCACCCCACCACCGCAGTGAGCTCGCCGGGCCTCAAGGCGCTCCGGCAACTCCGGCGACCTCCTCTGCCGCCCATCGGCCCGAAGCTCGCCGCCGCCTCCTTCCAACTCTGGCGACCTCGTCGTCCCCGCCGGCCGCCTCTTCTTCCCCGACGTCTCCAGCGAACCTCGCACCAGCTACAGTACTGCGGCCACCTGTGACGCCCCCGGTTTGACCGCACACTAATCATACACGCAAACATGTACGATCAAGATCAGGGACTCACGCGAAGATATCACAACACAACTCTACAAATAAAATAAGTCATACAAGCATCATATTACAAGCCAGGGGCCTCGAAGGCTCGAATACAAGAGATCGATCATAGACGAGTCAGCGGAAGCAACAATATCTGAGTACAGACATAAGTTAAACAAGTTTGCCTTAAGAAGGCTAGCACAAACAGGGATACAGATCGAAAGAGGCGCAGGCCTCCTTCCTGGGATCCTCCTAAACTATTCCTGGTCGTCGTCAGTGGGCAGCACGTAGTAGTAGGCACCTCCGGTGTAGTAGGAGTCGTCGTCGAAGGTGGCGTCTGGCTCCTGGGCTCCAACATCTGGTTGCGACAACCAGGTAGAAGGGATAGGTGGAAAAGAGGGAGAAAGCAACCGTGAGTACTCATCCAAAGTACTCGCAAGCAAGGAGATACACTACATATGTATGCATTGGTATAAACTGGAATAAGGCTATCATATGTGGACTGAACTGCAGAATGCTGGAATAAGAGGTGGATAGCTAGTCCTTTCGAAGACTACGCTTCTGGCAGCCTCCGTCTTGCAGCATGTAGAAGAGAGTAGACTGAAGTCCTCCAAGTAGCATTGCATAGCATAACCCTAACCGATGATCCTCCCCTCGACGCCCTGTGAGAGAGCGATCACCGGTTGTATCTGGCACTTGGAAGGGTGTATTTTATTAAGTATCCAGTTCTAGTTGTCATAAGGTCAAGGTACAACTCCAAGTCGTCCTGTTACGGAAGATCACGGCTATTCGAATAGATTAACTTCCCTGCAGGGGTGCACCACATAACCCAACACGCTCGATCCCATTTGGCCGGACACACTTTTCTGGGTCATGCCCGGCCTAAGAAGATCAACACGTGGCAGCCCCACCTAGACCAACAGAGAGGTCAGCACGCCGGTCTAAACCTAAGCGCCCAGGGGTCTGGACCCATCGCCCTTAGCACACATGCACGTTGCGTGGGCGGCCAGAAGCAGACCTAGCCTAGCAGGTGTTCCAGTCCAATCCAGCGTGCGCCGCTCCGTTGCTGACGTCATGAAGGCTTCGGCTGATACCACGATGTCGAGTGCCCATAACTGTCCCCGCGTAGATGGTTAGTGCGTATAGGCCATTAGCCAGACTCAGATCAAATACCAAGATCTCGTTAAACGTGTTAAGTATCTGCGAACACCGACCAGGGCCAGGCCCACCTCTCTCCTAGGTGGTCTCAACCTGCCCCGTCGCTCTGCCTCAAAGTAACAGTCAGGGGCTGTCGGGAACCCAGGCCCACCTCTACCGGGATGGAGCCACCTGCCCCTTCAGCCCCCAACTCCGAGCAGTACCACAGGTAATGTAACTGTGTAAAGTATATAGTATATGCCCGTGATCACCTCCCGAAGTGATCACGGCCCAGTAGTATAGCATGGCAGACGGACAAGAGTGTAGGGCCACTGATGGAACACTAGCATCCTATACTAACCAGTAGGATAGCAGGTAATGGTAACAATAGTAGTAGCAAGGACAGGCTATGCATCAGGATAGGAATAACGGAAAGCAGTAACATGCTACACTACTCTAATGCAAGCAGTATAGAGAAGAGTAGGCGATATCTGGTGATCAAAGGGGGGGCTTGCCTGGTTGCTCTGGCAAGAGAGAGGGGTCGTCAACTCCGTAGTCGTACTGGGTAGCAGCGGCGTCGGTCTCGGTGTCTAGCGAGAGAAGAGGGGGAGAAACAATAAATATTTAAGCAAGCAGATGCATAGCGATGCATGACATGACAAGTATCGGTGTTAGGGGTGCCCTATCACGGTATGAGGTGATACCGGTGAAGGGGGGAAACATCCGGAAAAGTATCCCCGGTGTTTCGCGTTTTCAGGTAGAGGAGCCGGAGGGGGAAAGTTGCATGTTTGATACGTTAGGGGTGTGTGGCGGATGAACGGGCTGCGTATCCGGGTTTGTCTCATCGTTCTGAGCAACTTTCATGTTGAAAATATTTTAATCCGAGTTACGGATTAAAAGATATGATTTTCTAAAGATTTTATTAATTTCTGGAATTATTAATAATTCGAAATAAAAACTAAAATGCTAGATGCACCCAGCACAGGGTACATAGAACTGTACCTAGTGGCTGACAGGTGGGCCAGGGGGTCCCATTTGACCAGTTAACGTGACTGGTCAACAGGGGGTGGGGCCCCCTGTCATTTACAATAGCTAAACTAACAGGATTAGTTAGCCTAATTAGTTAGTTAACTGGTTAATTAAGCAACACTAATTAAGTTAATTAACCATTAAATTAATTAATTAATTTGATTATTTATATAAATATATATTTTATTATTATTATTATTATTTTAAACGTTTTCAGGGCGTGGGGCCCGTTCGTCAGTGGCACTAGGCCAACCCCGCGGGGCTGGTTAACGGGCGGAACCCCGGGGTCGGGAGCGGGGCGGGCGCCCGTGGAGGCCGCAGCCTGCCTGGGGCGGGGCGAGGCCGGCGGGGCG